>NC_050471.1:9062049-9168837 GCF_013373865.1 Monomorium pharaonis
CGTCGTAAACAACATCATTGGATTTCGTCGTGGTCAAGCAAGGAATCATTAAGGATTTTAATCAAACGCTCGTGCCGGAGGAGGAACGTCTTCGTCCGCTACTAGGAAAGTTCTGAGCATAAGATACCGGACTCGGACTCTCTCGGCACGCAGTCCCTGGATGGCAATGGCCGCCGTAAAAGGACATTTGTCGCTTTATATGGTCGAATCGGCTACCAAATGCATCGAGCGCGAGTCGACCGTAGAAAAACAAAAGGAGCCCGAGTGCGCGGCTCTCTCGCGACTCTCTCACGCAGAGGTTCGCTCTGATGCGACGCGATCGCTCGAAATAATGCCGCGTATCGGGTTTCAACGATTGGAACCGATACAATTTCGCCACGTTTATTTTAATAAATACATTTATTTGCTTTTCCTTGCTTTTTAAATGTATATTTTCTATATCTTTTTTTTTTTTATTAAAATGTAACAAAATCCAATAAAATGCGCTTCGACAAATTAGCGAAGCGTTTAAACATTTCGTCACTCTCAAGTTTCTCCAAGTTGCCTTTGCAGTTACCTTTCCTAAATTTGTAAATTCGTCTTCATCGGCTTATCCTAATCACGCTTCGTAAGCATTTGCGGGATCCACGAAGATTCGAATGCGTGACATGGCAAGCGTGAAACATTTGACGCGCACGTGAAACTTTCTGCCGTACCTTTTTCGTGGCAAGAGGAAACTCCGCTGAAAGGCGGTTGGGCGCTTGGGCGAGAACTCCTTACCAACCTGTCGGTTTTACACGCCTCGTGTACTTCAGCGAAAACGGTGGAATATGCGTCGCCGCGTGGAATCGGGAAATTGAATTTGCGAACTTCTACTTTCGGGAGCGTCGCGACGCAACGCGTCGCCAGCCGCCCGTTCGATTGTGCTTCGCGATTTGTCACAGTCGAATACTAAACGGAGATTCCGCCGAAAATTGTAAAATTCAACGTGAAACGGAGAAAAATACAATGTAGCCAGTGTCCCGATAAAGATAATTAGTGAACAAGACAAAAATCAAGAGTAATAAAAATTTTTAACAAAGTTTTTCCAATTATTACAATTTTTGTTATATACAGATTTTTCACTGAACTACTTATATGCGTTGCAAAGGGTGTATTTCAAAAACATATTCGTTTATCGTTAATAATAATTTGAATGAAATTTCTAAATATTGTTAATGAGAAAATTAATGAGAAAATTTACAATCAAAACACAATACAAAAATATAACATTTATTTAATACAGGAGGAGGAAGGGATTCGTTGCTTTCCTTTTAGAAAAATGTTACTTTAAACTACACATCTGCAGAGAAATAAGCACAGATTCAGCAGTCATTTATACTGCTGTACCTGCCTCAGTGACACTTGGCCGAATTACGTCGTAATATTTCACTCAGCGCGTCGTAATGGACGGCGCTCGCGACGCCGACGCGCGGTTGCAAACTCGGATAGAAGACCTAAAGACGGATGCATGGTAATTTATTAACCTTATCGTCGGCGGTAGACATCGCGGGGATTTTTCATAGTTTCGTGCGAAAGGAACAACGCCGCGTATACGCGAACGACGTTAAAACATCGCTCTCTTTCTCACGGGAACGATAGGAGAGGGGAGAGTCTCTTTCGCGCCGCAAATTACGGGATCGCAGCCGCCCTCGGGGGATTTCAATTTATTTCGCCGAGTCGTAGGAAAGTCGTATCCCGCACGGGTCGCGGTTCCCATTGTCGGATTCGTGCAAAATCCCCCGGAACGTCGATACCGCGTCGCGCGGAAAATCCACTGACTGCAGTCAATCCTATCCTACGATAGGTCGAAAGGGGAGGTCAAACGTTGCTTCTTCATGCCGTATGGATCGCGTTTTAGAGGATCGAGGGCTGAACGCGTCGCGAATAGATAAACGTGCGTTCGCGGAAAGACTGCGGATTTCATCGGCGATACGCGGCGAAAAGAGGTACGGGGAAACGAGGCCACGCGGGGAAGGGGGGGGGGGGATACCGTGAAATCGGCGTCTAGAGTTCTATTCCGTTCGTGATGCATACCGACGAAGAATCGTTTTGAGAAATAATCGTCCCGAAGTCTCGAAGAAGAAAACCGAAAACGCGTTTAATTTTGCAGAGAAAAAAGATACCCTCCTGCGCTAAATTTACTTGCCAGCGGTGGTTAGCATACGAATGGATCATTCATTTTAGAAAAGATCTTGTCTACGATCAAAAGAGTATCCTTTTATATTAATTAGCCTATTTTTTGTCCAAAGTTCGTGTAAAATTTAAAAATAAAGAAATGTAAAAAATTAAATGCAATCAACAAAATTAGCGTAGTTATTAAACGCAATTGTATATAACAAATCTTTCTCTGATTGCATAATATTATAAAAATATTAAAAAATAAGAATTATTTTTCAAAAAGAAAATTATTTTTCACAATTTGTTAATATTGCTACGTTCCATGTTAATTTTATGCCGCGCACATGTTTGAAGAGTTTCTCTTTTTTTTCTTTTTGTTTGCCTGTTTGTCTTTTCTCTATCAGAATTCGCACGAGAAGCTGTAAATCTATTAGTATAAGCCGATAAAGCGATCTCGCATTGTATAGGAGGCGTGAGAATGACAGAAGGGCGAAAAAAGAGAAGAAATACAACTGACAATATTGCAAGCCGATGAAGTCGAGTAACACAGTTGCAGAAGGTTCGCGTGTCGCCCGCGGAAAGTGCTTGCTTTGTATCAACGTACTACGAGAATACGAACGATGCAATTTATATTCTCTGATTTGTAAAACTTGATCCGACAAAAGCGGAGTACCCACATAAATTAGTTACTCGCGGGGTTATATATATATTAGATCACAATCTTTTATAAATAAAAGTCAATGACTTATTTTTATAAACGTACAGAATGTTCCGAGAGAGATCTTATAATTTTAATAAAGCTTTTTTAATAATATTTGAGTGAACCTTCTCTTACCCTTATTTCAATTTTAATTCACCTTTTCTTATTAAAATTCTTTAATAAATTAAATACAAAGAAAAATATTAATTTTTTTTAATTAAAATTTCTCTCAATTAAGATACACCATTAAATAAACAAAATATTACAACTTTTTCATAAATGCTCTCATTAATACAAGCGTCTATATCGTGGAAAATGTATCATGATCTACAATTTTAGAGTACAAAAAAAATTTTACCTCTTGATATAATTATCCGAAATAATATCCGAATATTGCTGCGCAAATAATGGTCTTTTTCATTTTCTCTTTAAAAAGAAAACCGTCTTTCACTTTTTCAAAAAATTTCAAAGATTAAATGTTTTATATTTCATATAAAATTTTATCTTTTATTCATTTTCACTTTTTTTTCTTCCATTAAAACGTTGAGTGACACAAAAAAAAGAATTATTCACATATGAGATAAAATTCATTTACGGATAAAAATGGAATTATGTCGATTCTTTCATAAATTTATATATTTATAAAAAATATTATGGTCACAATAATAAATAATAATAAAATTACAATATCAAAATATTGATTCGGGATTTATAATAACATTCAATAATCTCGGATCAGAGAGTATACTCAATGCTCACGTTGCGCGCGCGCAAGAGAGAAAGAGAGACAGAGACAGAGAGAGAGAGAGAGAGAGAGAGAGAGAGAGAAAGAGAGAGAGAGAGAGTCGGTCTCTGAAATAGTCTATCAAATATTCATCGACCGGTACACGAATTTTGCGCGCGCTCGCATCTCATTAAAAGGACTGAATCTTTCATCAAACGTTAATGCATCTCAGAAATATGAAATTAACAACGGGTACTTAACCACGTTTTCTGGCTCGATCGTTTGTACGGCAGATAGGGTAAATTAACAAGTTATTTCGCCATCCTTTTTTTTTACAAACTCAGGGTTCTAAATAATGTATTACTTTTTGTAATGCATTACGGTTTCATTATAGAATATTTTTTCAATAACCAATACAAAGATTCTCAATTACGCGTTTATTTTTGAAATAATTAATACGATTTTTTTCATTACGCATTACTTTTAAAATAATTAATGCAATTTTTTTTATTACGCATTACTTTTTAAATAATCAATAGGATTTTTTTCCATTTCGAATTACTGTTTTAATCATTAATGAGTAAAGAAATAATTACTTGTTAAAAAATTAATAAGTAATGCATTATATTTTAATTTGCATTTTCATTACCCTGTACAAACTATACAAAATCGTCAAAAAACCAAATTAATCAAAGCATAAATGTACTAATAGTTGGAAAATTTAAATTTTCCGATAGTAAAATACTCGCTAAGTAATAGAATGTGATTGCAACTGTTTCATATCTACGCAAAATTCTTATTACTACATCTCTATTCCAACAATTTTCAACAATTAAGACCGCACATGTTTAAATTTATATGCGCTATCCCGATGGAGTATCTTTATCGATTCGGCGCAGATAAAATCTCGCGCGCGCGCGAGAAAGAGGGAGGGAGAACGAAGAAATCGATGATTACTGCGCGCGGGAATCGCTGTCGCGCCAGATTTCCGAAAGAGTCCACTCGTTATCTGGCCATTTTGCCGGGAGCCAAACTACGTTACAAAGATTCGTGAGAGGGTCGAAGTTTTCCAACGAAAACCCCTTTACCGCACCATCGTCTGCTGCCGCCGCCGCCACCGCCGCCGCCAACGACGACGACGACGACGAAGACGAAGAAGAAACGACACGACGCAGAGGCGCTCGCGTAAAAAGCCAAGAGAAAGTCTCGCGGCATTCCTTCGGCCCCACAAATTCCGATATCAAGGAACTTCCTCCAAATAATTTCCTTCCACAGCCGTTCCGTCCTCCCTCCGAGACGCCGCTATGGCGGCGGCAAATAGCGAAACAAACTTCCGCCCCCTCTCTTTGATTCGAAGAGAAAGTTCATTCGAATTGTCCGATAAGAAGTCCAAACCCATCGGATACGGAACCCAGGGACAAACGAGTTATCTTCCCCGCCACGCTCGCCACCGCGTAAAAGCGATGAATCAGCTCTGCCGATGTGCCTCCTCCTTTTTGTCGTCCGTTTCCACCCCCGAATCCTTCCGGGGAAGGTTTGTTGCTGCTCCGCGAATCAAGCAGATAGAAAGATTATTACTTAATGGAACGATCGTCATAAAAACAACGTACCGTAATGTCGGCAATAACTAGGAATGGCTTGAAATGATAAAGAACGTGTAAATGTTCGTAAGATACGAGAGGCGAATTAAACCCGAGGAGAATTAAAAATCTAACTTTTTTTTTAGATTCAGGGAGAAACTTGATCACATTCGATCAATTCGCAATAACTTTAAAACTGTGGAGTATCCAAGATTAGATTTATTTTCCCGAATTATAAGAGAAAGTGTGATCAATCTTGACTATTTTCATTATGCAAATTTTATTTTGTGATCTCTAAAAATACGAAAAATTTTAAAATATTCTTTCAAATTCTTTATTGGCATATATTTTTGCCAATAAAGAATTATATTTGATTTTAATTTTTCACACTTTTTTAAAACAAAAAAAATGAGTTTTGATCGAAGGTACAACATCCATTATGTACCTCTGATCAATATACACAAAAAAATTTTTTTTAATTTAAAATATTTTTATTTTTAGATACACAAAAAAAAATTACTCTCAAATTGAAACTTATGTACTCAAATTAACGCGATCCTTGTTTCATATATATATAAGCAACAATATGATATAATTGTTTTGATAATTGTATTCTAAGAAAATTATAATCTTCGATTTAAACATGCTCTCTAAATTTCCTAAAAGAGTGAAATATTACTCTGAAAGAGTGAAAATTGAACTTGTGCAATGTTCAAGTGATTTATCACTCTAATTAGAGTGAAAATGCACTCTATGAGAGTGAATTTTTACTATAATTAAAGTGATAAATCACTCGAACATTGCACAAGTTCAATTTTCACTCTTTCAGAATAATGTTTCACTCTAGAAAATTTAGAGAGTGTAATATTTTCTATCGAATATTTGTCTTTTCCATTCAAGAAAATTATTCTTAAACAACAAGAATATTATTTTCTTGGTTAACTATATAAAATTTTGAAATAAATCTTCAAGTAAATCTTTTTGATTTAACAGGATATAAACTCATTTCAAGATTTCCGTTTTGAAACTGGAGATATTGTCAAAACAAGAATATTCTTTTTTTCCGTGTATAAAATATTTCTATTTTTATAAATACACATTTTATAAAATTAAAAAAACTCTTAGACTGCTTTGTACACTCAAACAATAAATAAGTTTTCATAGTAACACATTTCTCTTTATTATAAAATAATTTTGGTGGGCAAATTGCAAACTCTATATTTTTAATTTTTCAAATATTTAAAAAATAATTTCACGTTTACAGGTACAAGTCATCACCTTCCCCTATTTCTATCGTATAAAAAAATAATTGTTTTATTTTCTACTGTGCTCATACTATTTCTAATTCACAAATTTTGGTACCAAATCCGGTAAATTATGTGAAAGACGAATATAGAAAGAACTGAGGTAGAAAGTGCAGATGGGGATTGTCGTGGTGATCGTATCAGAAATCTATGTTTATTCACCAATACGTTGCGGCTGAATATGCGAAGCAAATTAGGTTACTGCTCGCGCATTCATATACAGTCGTATCGATTCCTTACTGAGAGAAATTTCGCTTCTGAGAGAACTATGAGGGAACGTAACAGGATCACGAACCGCTATCGAGGACGAAGCTCTTCTCTTATTTAGCGAATAGCTACTCTCACGCCGAGTTTGCGGCACAGTTTAATTAAATTAGGTCTTAATGTTAATTCACCGCGCGCATCTTTGCGAAATTCACGCTCAGAGTAACATCAACGTAATATTGTTATATGTTGTCAAAATTGAAACTATCACGTCCCGGCGTATATATAATAATGATGTAAGATATTGTATTAAGTCACATATTTCATCCTACAAATTTCACGAGCGATTACGAAATAATCTTTGTTAACGAAAATTTGATGGAGGTTACCACCATTTAGAAAATTTCGAGATTTCATCAGCGTTACTTACATTTTAACATGACTAAATGAAACGCAAATATTTTTTTAAATAAGAACTAGTATTTTGTATGATATTATTAAATCAAAATTATTATTATTAATTGATTGACATCATTTAACATTATTTTAATTTCTGCAGTTAAAGAAAGTTCGCAAAATAAATTTGCCCAATTTAATTTTAACGTTAATAATATTTTTTGTTTGATAGAAAAAATACTAAAAAAATTGTTTTCTACATCCTTAGTATTTTATAATCTTTATATTCAAATCACTTTGGATTGACTCAAAGTAACTCAGAGTAAAAGTACCTAATTGTGAAATGAAAATGCGAATTGACGGAGTCTCTAACTGCGAACATCTCTACCATCGAGATCGAGTGCGAAATGTTCTCTCGCACGCGTAATTCACAGAAACAGTGCCAGAGCGCGAGGAAACTTAGGCAGTTACCGAAAGTTAGTCCTCGATTGACCCGCGATAACTCGCGCATCGTATTTTTCATTATTCTCCCCCTCAAACAAAGCGCGCGCTTGCCGATATTTCTTGCCGGGAGAACCGTGTAATCGAGGAGACGTACTAGGCGCGCGCGCGCCTCGGCAAAGTACGAAGTTATTCGTTCCAGCTTCGTGCCTGATAATATAACGAGAGTTTACTTTGTGGGGCGGCATCGCGCGGCGGGGTGGGCTCGAAGGCGGCCCTCGGAGCGTCTCGGTGAACGAAGCCAAGTGCGAGAGACGGCGGCCGGCAACCGACGCAGCCGACGCGCGCCTTATCGCGGAATAAAGGATAAGTGTTCAAACTTTGCCCCGCGGCACGCGCTCGCGCGGCGAAAAGACAAGTGATTCTTCCGCGACGACGGCAGAACGACTCCTTTGTTCCTCCTCCGGTTTGCCGCTCCGTGATTTCATTTGGAAATTAAGCCGCTCCTGCCCTTTTAACGCTCCGATCGCAATTCTCGATCCCTGGCCGAAGCGGCGGCCTCTGACGTGTCTCTCGCTCGCGTCGCGACGCCCGCCGACGACTTTATATGATCGCGCGTCGAAACGAGCCATAACCTCG
Organism: Monomorium pharaonis; assembly: GCF_013373865.1. Lineage (NCBI taxonomy): Eukaryota > Metazoa > Arthropoda > Insecta > Hymenoptera > Formicidae > Monomorium > Monomorium pharaonis. The sequence continues at coordinate 9,070,177 of NC_050471.1, forward strand.
GTTTATTACGTTCGAAGATTTACAGCGGCCGAATTAATTTAATCACGATCCGCCGGTTTACGGCGGTTTCCGTCGCGCGCGTACCCTCGTCGCCTTCTGTCTCGCGGTTGTTATTTTTATCCGCGAATGTGGAAAAATCGCGCGAATTTATCTGCTCCCCCCACCCCCTTCTCGTCCTTTCGTTTGGTTTATCCGTCGCGCCCGTGAAAATATTCGGCCCGCCGGCCGCGGCCGTCGTGATACGCGCAATTTGTTATTTTGATATCCACGCGCATGTTGCGCGAACGGTCGCGTAAATTTTCACGCCTCCCCTCCCTCTCCCCCTCTTGGCCGCCGACGAAAATTAACGTTTCGTAGGAATCGTAACTTCTGTTGAGAGAGGCGGCTTCTACGTTGGCGCTTGTTGTCGCGTTGTTGGACTTTATGCTTCTCGTACAGAACATCCAACGGTCGCGAATAAAAATTCAGTCGCGCAAATATTCTTATAACTTCGAATAATTTCCGTGTTTCTCAAAGCTCGTAATAAAATTCAACAAATAACCTTTGTAAAACGGAATCGAGTGAGGAAGCACTCCTTTAAATATATCTCCATGAAAACGACCGCGTTTTCTTATACCCCGGGGAGATACCTCGGACACGATTCACCTGAATTAACAGCCACGTTGGTTCCCATCGGAACAAGCCAGTTCGTCGGCGAAGATGCCGTTGTGGTGGACGATGTCGCACCGCGGCGGCGGCGAGACAAAAGTAATTAAACCCAAAGGAGTACTCGATAATTTAACACACGTATGGCGACGCGTCCGGACGTAACCATACACCCTTTTCTGCTTTTGCAGTCGCGCCGGGCGCGCCGGCAGCATCTTCCACTCTAGCGCGCAGCAACCCGGGGCGGCTCCCGGGCGAAACAACGAACGGGGCGAGAAGCGCGCGGCGAGTCCATAGAAGCTCTTCTATGAGCGATGAAAACACCGCATAGGGGCATTATGCATACGACATCACGTACGCGGAAATACGTTCGGAACGAGAATGTTGTTCGGGACGAAAATGCAAATTGGACGACGGCACGACGGCGGCGGCGGTGGCGCGAATGAAGCGGCGGGGGTGGCCGGGGGCTTTGAGCTGCAGTCGTTAATTTTTTCCAACGGGCGGATGATGCAGCGAGTTTCGTGACCGGCCATTCTGCTCGCCGTTATTGCCGGATCGTAATTATTATCACGGCCGATGACTATAGCAACGCGGAGCTCAACGGCGACGGCGACGACGAAGATAAGGATGATGATGATGATGATGATTAGAATGACGAGGACGACGCCAATGGTAACGGCGTTGCTATTTAATCGTTATCGTGCTTTTTTTTTATCCTTCTTACATATTGTCTGATGTATATAATTTGGCGCGATGCTGCAATTTTATTTTGCAATCTGCATTTAATTACATGTTAAACAATTTAACGTAAGTATATAATTTTATTTTTATAATCTTTTTGATAAGTAAATTTTAAACTGAATAAATTAAATAACGTATTAAAAATATTAAGGAATTTAAATTTGTATAATCTTAACATTCAGAGAGATTTAAGTACTTAAGATTAATTTTTTCACTATCTTACAATTAGAAGAGAGAAGTCCGAATAAGATCATTGTTGCGCTGAACTTTAATTTTTAGTTAGAAACAGATTAGCAATCTTCTCAACAGAATTTAATCACCGTATATATACACGTACACACACGTTGTGGAGACTTACTTTTTAATTTTTATCCGGCAACAGTCGGGTCGCGCGCTAAACTTTATATAAAGTTTTCATTAATTTAACTTAAACCAAAATTGAAATTTTTTAAGCAAAAAACAAAATAAACTCAAACCGTTTCATATAGATTAGAAATTTTATGTAACACATAAAAATAATTTATATTTTTAAATTCTCTAAAATTGCTTTAAAAAACAGGTTCTACAACATATTCAATCTTTAAATATTCAATTTAAAAAAGCATATTTCTGTAAATATATAATGTTAAAGAAGGAAGAAAAATTGGCATTTACATTTCGCATTTGCGTTTGGAAAATAAATTGCTTGAACAAAGCCACAAATGATCGAATACATCGTTAAATTTTGCAAAATGAGTATTTGAACGCCCCCGCCCTCCGTACACGCACGAATCGCTATTTGTCGAGTAACAATAAAGTCGATCGACGATATTATTGATAATGAGGTAAGTTAAATTCGCAGTTGAATATCATTACCATCATTTGTCGCAATTGGAGTTACGGATAAATTTTCCAGTTTAAATTTATATACACGTCGGCTTGTTACACAAATACCATAAAATATGTACCATGCGCTATCACGCGAAATCCAGACGTATAAATAGTACAACATGCCATGCCGGAAGATAAATAAATCCGTCAGACGTACTCATTTTTGCCGGCCGATTTCCCCTCTAGTCTCGCGAAAGCGCTTGAACAAGCGAGATAGGCTTAATTGCAGTTAATAAAATCGCTGTATCAGACATTCGTTGCCGAAGAGCGTGTAACGAACATTGCTGACAACCCAAAAGAGCTTATCCGAATCATTAAGCGGTAAGAAAACATTTGCCATTGTCCCTCCCAACTTTTATAAATCTAGAAATATCGTAGCTGGAAATAAGACTCTTATATTTCTACTGCTGCATTTAAAATTTAACACACTCTTCAACTATAAATAATAATTAATTTAAATATTTAATTACTCTCAAATATACATCTTTAAAGTGTCATAAAATGTATATAAGGAATACATTTAAAAAATAATGAGAAGCTGTCTAAATCTCTAAAGTATAAAAAAAGGAACATTAAAAACATTTGACTTTCATTTTAAACTGCCGTATAACGCATCTCATAATGATCGAAATGGAGTAATTCGGCAAAAGAGCGAGTGTTTCCTTGTAAGGTATAATCATGTAGCGTGTAAGTGTACGTTCGTGTACGAACTGAAGGTTGCAGACGGACATTACGATCTCCCAGGATCGTGGCGGTAGATCGGCTAAACCACTTGGCTAAACTAATCAGGATTTAGTGTGCACGAGCGACCACCTCGCTCGGCTGTCGGCGAGGACTCCCACCGAAAATCCGTGGCACGCGGCAAAGAAAGTCGCTTGGCCAGACCCCGACGATGCAAAAACGACGAAGTTCGGGCCCGCATGCAGACGGGGGTCCCCGCATACCGTGCCCGAGGAGAACCGTCGTCGCCCGGCGCGGCGCAGACGGAGGAACTTATTGCTAGCGTTACGAGGTTGCCGAGGAATAAGGTAAATGTCTCAGTAACCGAATATATCTCTATGCTCGAACACCTACATGGAAATTTATTATTAATCTTTTAAATATGTTTTCTTATAATATTGAAATTTAAATTGAAATCTTTAAATACTTCAAGGTACTTATATACAAAGTAATTTCAATCATTTTAAGTATTAGAAAAATTAACGTTAAAATTTAATTTGTTGTAGAATTACGATATATTTCAATGATGTTAAAATTTTTTAAGTTTTGTATTTGTCAAGATAATATTTTTTGCATTTATTTTAGAAACAATACCGAATTAAGAACAAGTATTTAAACTAAACATTTTAGATTGTTTGGTTCATTCTGTTTTACAAGTTCTTTTTATTTTTTCGAAACAATTAAAAAATTTTTCATATTTTCATATGTTGATAATAACGTTTCATATTTCATATTTTAATTAATTAAATAAATAAATTATTTTATATCATAAATCCTTACAAAAAACTCGGCAATCCTGGCTCTGTATTGTTACAGATTTGGTTACTGGCACATTTATTTTAATTACAAACCATATACGTTAAGGAATTATTAAAAATTTCAAAGTTAATAAGAAAGTGAATAAAATGGTGCAAGAAGAAAAATTAAACTAGGTTCATCATCCGTCCCGCTTAAATTTGGTACAAATTGATCCGATAAATAATTAAGAGTCATAATTAAATGTCATCGAGGGACTTAATATCGGTTTACCTCGATAACATAATTAACATTCAAATTATGATCGCGGCTGTTTAATGTTAAAATGCGGTGACTGAACAGCGGTGAAGGTATTCGTCGCGCGCGTATTGTTTGTTACATACATATCTATGTATATAGGTGTTGTTATATATTTTATCGAAGCCTGATTTCGATATTCGCATCGATAATTCAATATTGTATAATCCCCACTGACAATACGGAATAATATCAAACATGAGGCATTTTCGCTGAACCTGTCATAGAAAATTTTATAAGCATATGAAGCTTGTCCCGTTCAACATTATGCATAATCTAATATCATGAACTATATACATACAACCTGCACGCTGTAATTTTTTTAACGAATTTTATTTATAAGGCGCATCGTAAATTCTAGATAATACATTTTGTTCAAAGACTCGAAAGAGAGAGAGAAAAGTTTCCTTGCGAATAAAATTTCATTTCAAATCGCAATTTTAGTTAAAGAATTGATTTTAGTCATAATTTACACAAATTTAGATGTAGATTTGAATTGCCTGTATAATTTTTTGCATATATAATATAAATTTTATGCAAATTTTAACATTAAACTTTTAGAAAACAGAAATACACTGAGAAAAATTTCCAGAGAATAATAATCAAATTATCCTATCAAGGAGTAATAAACGTTTCATTGGCAATGAAATCATTGGAATGTCCGAAAATAAACGAAAATTAAATATTTATTCATCACTTTAAATAGATAATCAGTTTTTGCAACATTCTGATAATTTAATTCCAATAAAATGTGGTCGAATTTTGTCCGATCTAAAATATCCGTTTACTACTTTTCAAAGGGATAATTAAATCAGACAGTTTTTTCAGTGTATATTTTGATCGTCATTATAAAAAAGCAGCGTAACAGTAACTGTGATTAAAATTATACTGTTAAGATAGAAATAAAAATAGTATATTTTTTAATATATCATAAAACGGTACATAGCTAATGTTACGCTGTCACGTGTTTTCAATCTTTTTCTTATGTTATTATTATTACAATAATTACTCGGAGAGATATGCGACTACCCAAAAATATCTCATATATTAAAAGCAGAAACTCAACATTTTATTCACGTATTTTACACGTTTAGGGCACGTTAGACATCAATCTTATATCCAAGATCGACATTTTTGACATCGCAGCCGTCACGTTCCGAGCGATCTCGCATCAGCTCGCGACGCCTGAGACATCTTGGGTAATAACTGGCCCATAACACTGGCCATGGCATTCTGAAACCTCGATCAGACGCGGCAGGTTCTCTTGGTTCGCACCCACCACGATTTGGAACTTGCAGCGCCGAAACTTGAAGTCACGCCAGGACTGTCGAACGGCGCCAGTCCTCCCCTAGGACAAAGCTATTTCGAAAATTCGGCCACCGAAAATGGAATTTACAAAATTCTGAGAAAACTAAACGTACGACATTTCAATTTAATAACGTTTTACCCGGAATCAAGAATCAATGTTTCTTCATCGTTAAAAAATTTTACGAATCGTTTCTTTAAGTATTAATTTCCTCACGTTCAGCATTTTTATGTTTGGTAGTATAACGCGTTATATAAATATTAAATGACTTTTTTAATGATAAATAAATAGCTTTTTCGCGGTTCTTTTACTTAGTATACTGTAAAATTAATAACTTTGTCAGAAGTGAAACCAGTTTTTGACTCAGCTAAGTTTTTCTCGGGTCTTTATCGCTAATTATCTTCTTATGACAATATATTTTATTTTTATGAACACGGCACTTTTATAGTCTTCTTTATGTACAATCAATCAATAGATTAAAAAAATATGTGCGTTAAGCTATGAGATATCTTGCAAGTTATTTTGTCTTGTGTGGCAAACTTGTATGATAAGGGGTCACGCGGCGAGTGTACGCACTTGAAAAGTTTGGACAGCGGATGACGCGTAGCAAAGTTACTATACAGCAAATAAAACTTCGACTCGATCTTCCAGCCACTTTCTTCCCATATGACTCGCGTCACTCCAGTTCGCCGAGGTAAACTTTGTTAATGTAAGTTTGTTTGCGCTGCAAGGCAATTTGTATGCTTAACCTCTCGCTTGGCGGAGTCTCGTCGGAATTACACCTTACGATTGTTGTACGCAAGTTTGTTATCGAAGTTTGTTAAGTTCCGACGAGCTGGTGTATGCCCGCGATAATAAAAGAAAACACTGTCGTCGCGTTTGCCTAAAATTGATAAATATCTGCCATAACAATCGATTACGAAGCAATTTTCCGCTTCAACAAAAGCGGGGATGAGAAAACGCCCGAGAAGGAAGAAGTTTAATTCAAACATGCTTCCCGAGATAATTATTGAGTACAAATCCTAATACAACACGTGATATCGCAATTGAAAAATAATCAAATTCTTTATTTTTTAGATAAACTGATTTTTCATTACGATTATGATTTGAAATCGCTGATATGAAATTTTTTATTCAAGAAAATATTTCTCAATAAATTATTCAAAGAATTTTTAGAGGGAGTCTAAAAAGAAAATTAAACAGTTGAGTTTTATCGCGAAGGCACTTAATGCGTAAAACATAAATTATGTAATATTATTTGATATATGTAGATTGACACACATATAGATCGACTGTTGTGACGTGCAGCGCGTGCAACGTTGAATGAAGAAGAAACACGACGAGGAGACGCAAACCGGACAAGAGCAGGACAAGAGAAGCCAGGGGAGGCTACCCTCCGCATGGACGATAAACTAGAACGCAGCAGGAAAACGAGCTAGCTTTACGACCTCTGACGTACGACTTTCCTGGCTGCTGCTTACCGGGTACAAAGCCGTCGTCGTCGGCCCAACCTTACCTCCACGGATAAGTTAAGTAATGCCCAACCCCCATTCGCGTCCTGCCTCCCTCGTATCCTAACCATCGGCGGCAGCGCGTCCTCAGAACGAGGCACCGTCGAGGAAGAAGGCACTTTTCCGGAAGACCGGTGTTTCGCATTGTGTGTCTCCGCGTGATGCACAGCCATACAAATACCGGGTATAAATTCTACGCGGGGCAACTCGGATTCGTTATCGGTAACAAAGACGTATCTCCGGCAAGCAATCAGCGGGGTCCTATTTTTCACTTTTCGCATCGTCGAGGAGCAATTGTTTTCATTATTATCAATAAAAAAAATATATACTAAAATTATTTGTTTTCCAGCCGGGTTCTTCAGTCAGGAGAACGGCATACGCGCGCGGTACACCGCGCGATTGCAGATTAATTAAACCTCACGTTCCGATAACGACGGAGCGGAACGAACAATCGGAAGAACGGTATCGCATCTGCTCTCCTCCTGGTGTATGCGGCGCGGCTCGTTCATCAGCCGGGAAACACGTCTATTGGTTTCTGCAAGTTCTTGCACATTCGTTAGCCCGTTTATTAAGCCGCGCCGCTGTAAAGGTCGCATTGCGCGCGCGACAAATCAGCATCCTTCGCCTTTGCGTCCTTTCTCGCTACCTTCCTCCCAGCCCCAGCTCCCGTTCGCTCCTTAACATCCTCTTCTTCCATTGCGTCCCAGAAGCGCGTCAAGTCTCCTCTCTTCTCGAGCAGCTCCGTAGGAAACCATGATTAAAACGGTGTTAAGCCACGGCGAGGCTGTCGGTTGCAAGCTCACCGAGATAATGACTCGGAGGTCGGAGGGTGGTTTCCTTCGGATGGCTCGAAGAGATGAGGCGAGGGAAGGGTGAAGAGATAGTAAGATCTTAAGACTGATCGAGATGAGCAGCGCGAACGCAGAGAGAATTTCAAACTAGTTAAAATACTTTGGTAAGAAAATATTGCTCGTGCAAACGTGGTCTATTCAATTCGTAAAAAGTTGATAAATAATACGAATGATAATGTATTAAGTACTAATAATGGCAATTAACATGCCTATTAATTTTGTAAGTTTTTAAAATATTATATATAAACACTTTTTTTCATTATTATTCAAGAGAAGACTTTAATATACACAAAATCAAAGCAACAACCTCAAGAAAATTAAATTATTAAAAATGTTAAATATAAGAATAAAAGTATAAAGTATACGTGTGGGCTTATTTTAATATTTTCAATAGATCTTTTTTAATATAACACTAATGTAACACTGCCATATTTTTTATTCTAATCAATTGTCAAGAGAAGCAGTAATTGAGTATAAATAATCTTAATGTTCAAACAGAAGCTTCTTCGACTTCTTTAATATAAAGATGGACATTTCTAATAATCTTTTGCTTCATATTTCATGACATATAAAATAATATTTGTATGTATAATGTGACGTCATGTAAAATGTCTCTCGTTTAGGATGCCTGTATACCGAAAGCCGACGCTCCACGAAAAGGGGAGGATGTTGCGCGGGGGGTTGCAGTAGATGTATGAAGTAAGAATGACGTGTAGTAACCGTGCGCGCAGAGAGATTGTTACGCGGCGGTGTCGGTGCATATCGCGGGAACAGCCATATTGGCCGTTCGTGCGAGTTGGAACGAACGATTTGAGCGAATTGAATGGATCCTGCGCGGCGCTCACGGACTGCACGCGACGATTAATCCTTGTCCTGAGGCTTCCGGTTGCTTTGAATGAACCAACCATGGGACGTCTCGTCGGCCGGCGCGACGTCATCCTTCGAAGGAAGTGATGTTCGTAGCGATATATTTGTTAAATATTAATTGCAGCTTCTCGTGCAGCTTGTCGCTAGCTTCGAGTGGCACGAGGGGATGGCGGAGGGAAGGGAGGACTATCACGGATAATTCCTCGCGCGAACAAATTACGCATTCCTTGCCAACGTCCACGTCAAGGGAACGATTCGTCGACGCAACTTGGCATGCGATAAATGTCGCTAATCTTGAAAATTAGTTCTGTAGAAATAATAGCCGAAAGCGTCTGATAAAGTAAAAATAAAATGTAAAGATCTGGAAATTATTTCATTTTGTTCACCCGCGCAGATAAAAGTCAAAATACTTATTAGCAAGCAAATGCTACTTGTCACATTTCTCTCAATATTTATTGGTTATACAAAAATTTAATTATGATGACAAAATATATAAGTATCTCATTTTCCTTATTCATCCCGTATTTAAATAAAAATTCATTTCAGTAAAATAAATTTTTAAATCTTGAAAACAAGATGCAAGTATCTTTTTCTCAATGTAGACATTATCACTGAATGATCTCAGACTTAAAACAAGTCTATTCTTAATATTTCCCAAATAAAAAAATTTCTCGAATAAAAGTCATAGCCATAAATTGATTGAAATAGTCATTGATTGAAAAAAATAAAGTCGGGAAAGGATTAAAGCGGCTAACGATCAAAGGCTGTCTTCAAAGAGCGCGAATATTGTTTGTTGATTATCTTTGTGTCTTATTAGTTCAATTTCTTGCGCAATTGGTAATAGAAAGCGGACTGTGTGTATTTCCAATCCTGCCCAGTCTAGTGCAGAACGGATCGGCGAGGGCAAGAAATCAGAGAAAAGAAAATGACGTAGCAGCGGGAGAAGGTTGTCGACACGCTCGTCGTTATGAAGAGAAGAGATTCTCGGTCAACCTTTAATGCCATTTCCCGACCGCGACGTTCCTGAAATGTTCCGCTTCCCGAAAGCCCCGCGGCCCCAATGTGTACACCGTGAAACGTCGAAGCCCCTTGTTTTATCGGGAGCCCCTATCTCTCCCCCCCCCCCACAGCTCCTTATCTTCCTAACTGATATTTAATTTAAAACACGGAAAGAGGCGGCGTCACGTTCCCGCCGAGGCATTTTAGTGCGCGTCCCGACGACGTCGCTCGCCGCTGTCATCGCCGCCAGGTGATCATCCGCAACTGCAATTTAACGCACACCGACGCCGGATGAAGAAGCGGACGGCATATGCATTAACGTTTAAAGTGCAGTCCCGCGCAAATAGCGTTTACCGATGAAAAATGTCGTCTACCAGCGTAGTCGGCCACGCCACTGAGCGCGGCGGTATCCCTCGGACGTCAGCGCGATGAAAATGTTGTATTGAGATAAATGGCGAAAATTCTATCTTCATCATTTTCGCGGCGAAGATTAATTTAGCGCATGCCCGGGAAACGCTTCTAACGCACGCGACAGCAGTTGGTCCTCTTTTTCATTTAAAAAAAAAAATCAGATATATGTTGAGAAACAATTGCAAATCAAAAACTATTTTAAACAACGCTCTAAATATATCAAAATTAGTTTTCTGTTTATAGCAGTTGAATTTGATATCGCACTCGGTTGCATAGGTACTTATTTATTCATTCAAAAATCAAAATTCAAAAATATAAAAAAAGCGATTTAGAAATATCTAATCACGCAAAGATCGTCAGAGCGAGAAAGAAAATGTTCAATTTTGGCATTGCATAACTGTTTCTCGTCTAATTGTGAAGAAATTTGAAAACGCATAAGTTACACATCATATAAAAATTCCCTTTAAATATCCCTTTATTATAATGTAATTTATAAATCTCGGAATTTTTTCATATTAAATGAAAAACAGCACAAAAACTTAACATCTCTTTTATTTCAATACTGCAGGTTAAGTTAGGTTGTAAAAAAACTGTAAAATGCGTAAATTTATTTTCTAAAGTATTTTCATAACGAAGTTCAGCCAGAATGTTCAATTGAGATGAGGCTGCGCCGCGTCAAAAAGGTCTAAGCTTCCTACATCCTCGAAAAAACCTTTAATCCCGGCGCTAACTCGCAACCGTTTTTCCTCCTCACCGAAGCGAAACTTTCGGCTTTGCTAATAAACTTCGACCGCCGCTGCTATGGGTTCTCACGGCAGGTCGACAGCGTAATCACTTAAATAAGCTGCTACCCAATGAAGACAACATCCGATATTTCGACATTTTTCTTGCGACAATCTTTGATAAGCTCAGATTGTTATATGCGCGTAGAGTTGCCATATTAAAATTTTTTTAACTAAAACTTACAAGCCAAAAACCCCGGACATATACGAAAATACATTAATTACACACAATAAATATTATAAAAGCCACTCAATAAGTAATCGTGCCATTGGAAAAAGTACGGTAAAGGAAACAAATAATTAAAATATTTAAAACCCTGGACGCGCATAATTTTCCCAGATAAATTTTCAATACTTTCAAAATATGTGCTTTTTATTATAGAAAAGCTGATGGAGAGCAATTGGTTTACGTAGTGGTAAAATTTGCAAATAATATAAGTACTTTCACAATGGAAATATTATAACTAATATCGATATCTATAATAACAATCAGTTAAATCGTGTAATGCAATTTACAAAAATTATTTCAAGTAATTGATAACAATAGTTATATCATTTATTCAAATTAATTATATTTTCAAATTCATACAGTCCGATAGCACTCAGCCTGTTGCAAAATGAGCTTTTTTTGAGCATGGAACTTTATAAACGAGAGAAATTTATTAATAAGACAAATTCTGCATTACGGAAGCAAGCATCACTTACCAAGAAGTAATTTAAAAGTGGTAGCAGCATCACCTCTCGTATGTGTCCTAAATTGTTGTCAAATTGTTTGTCAAATGTTTGTTAAATGTTGACAAATTGTTTGTCATCCCATTTCATGATTCGTCAATGAAGGTGGTAAATCCTCGTTGGTGCTGCTAATAAAAATATTATATTAGATATTATACAATTCTTTAATAAATATACTGGAAATGATAGACTCATGGTCAAAATTGATCAGAGTTAATCATGTTTTTCAAATCTATAAAAGAAATACGTACGAAATTTTGTTAAAACTGTGCACTAATGATTCTATATTATCGACCTTGATCAAGTTTGACCATCATTCCACCATCCCCTTTAAAATATCAAAAATGTAAAGTATCAAAATATTAAAAAAAAATTTTTTTAATTTAAGAAAATGAAAATGCCGATTAATTCCACGAATATAATAAATAAATTTACTCACCAGCCGATAAATCGATGATGATTTGACAAATGTTTGTCAAATGTTGACAAATTGTTTGTCATCCCATATCATGATTCGTCAATGAAGGTGGTAAATCCTCGTTGGTGCTGCTAATAAAAATATTATATTATATATTATACAATTCTTTAATAAGTATACTGGAAATGATAGATTCATGGTCAAATTTGATCAGAGTTAATAATGCTAGTTTCCAAATCTATAAAAGAAATACATACGAAATTTTGTTAAAGCTGTGCACTAATGAATCTACATTATCGACCTTGATCAAGTTTGACCATCATTCCACCAGCCTCTTTAAAATATCAAAAATGTAAAGTATCGAGATATTTAAAAAAATTTTTTAATTAAAAAAAATGAAAATGCCGATTAATTCCACGAATATAATAAATAAATTTACTCACCAGCCGATAAATCGATGATGTTTTCCTCGTTGCATCACACACACGCGCTCGACACGATTAACGGCGTCGGCTCGGTTCGGCATCCCCGGCGATGCCTTCCGCGGGGGAAACTCGCTCTCGACCGACGAGAGGACGCGGGGACGCGACGAGATCGAGCGGAGACGGCGACCGTTGTACATGAACTGCGTCACTTCACGACACAACTTGACGAAAAACTCAAGCGATTTCGCGCCATTTCCCACAGACGGTAGGAGGGGGGGAGGGGAAAGGAGCGCGAGGGACGCGACCACTTTGCCCCTCTGATTAACGTCGTCGACTCGGTTCGACATCCCCGGCGATGCCTTCCGCGGGGATACTCGCGCTCGACCGACGAGAGGACGCGGGGACGCGACGAGATCGAGCGGAGACAGCGACCGCGACACGACGCGACGAAAAACTCAGGCGATTTTCGCGCCGATTAATGTCATCGACTCGATTCGGCATTCGGGCGATGCCTTCCACGGGGAAATTCGCTCTCGACCGACGAGAGGACGAGAGGACGCGAGGGACGCGACGAGATCTTACCCCGCGGCACTAAGAAGACGACTCCGAGTGGAAAAATGCACGATCGCGAAGCGTAAACGACGTAACCTTCCGCTTGCGTGTACGCGTCGTTCGCGATGGTACTGAGTTGCCTGGTGAACCGTGAGAGGGGGCAAGTAGTCGATTGGGAATCGGAAGAGAAAATTCGTGAAAAAGAAAAAAATTCTAGCGCTTCGGCTCGTGCTTGGCGTGTGCCAAATGTCACATAAAAACATGAGCTCTGCTTCCGAAAAGAGATTAGAGACACACATGGCGAGGCTCGATGTTTTGATCTAAAAATTTTTCGCAATATATCAGAATTATATACACCGCATCATTCTCTAATAATTTGAAACTGTATTGGTTCGTCTGTATTTAAAAAAAACCAACTCTTGGTTTAAATATGAAATCGGTCTAAAATAATAAAAAATGAAACATACACAGATTTAATTTGAATAATTTTTTAATTTAAAACAATTGACGAAAGATACAAATTATATTGCACGAAATTAAATTTGTTTTCATAAAAATTTACTCATTAGATACTGGAACGCTAATTTTCAGAAAAGAATTTGCAATACTATCTTTAAAATAAAGGGTAAATTTAAGTTTTAAAAAATATTTAAATCTGCAGGATAGCTACTTGACATAAGGGACATATAGTCACCGTAGCCTTATCTCTTCATATTATTTTATTTAGCACACATTAATGTCCAATGTGAAATTCACGAATGTTTTATCAGAAACGAGACAAAAGAGAACATTTTATTTATTTATTTATTATTGTATACACCCATATATTCGAAAAACTGGCTGGATCTAATAATCTTTTTCGTATATTAATTTATATAACATTTAATTCTAAAAGAATAAAAAAGAAAGAGGAAAAGAAAAAATTAATTCGACATTTTTACTATAAAATATTAATTATTTCCTTCTCTGCTAAATTCTTTAAATGTCAGTTAATTTACTTAATTAATGTTTCTTTAAATTACTTATTTATTTTAAACATATTTATTTTTAAATATTTATTTCAAACATTTTATTCTTTTATTTAAAATATTTATTTATTTTTTTAAATATTTTATATAAATGAATAAAATATATAAATCCATAAAATATCTACAATTTTGATTTCTGTGATTTTACAAAAGATTATTATATCTTTAACAATTCTCACAATCAGATCTACACACAAATATATCTGGATTACTTATCGATTTAAATTAAGATTCAAATTATTCACTCTTAAATTTACTGTAAATTCCATGAGAAAAATCAGCTACAAATTTAAAATTAAAAATTAAACCAGTATTTTGTTGTAAATCTATTAATTAAGTATTTCAATTTTATATTTAATTGTTACTCAGCTGCTCAATAAGTGGTGCCATTGGAAAAAGCACGGTAAAGGAAATAAATAATTAAAATATTAAAAAGTCCGGACGCACATAATTTTCCCGGACAAATTTCCAACGCTCTCAAAAATCTCTCCGGACGACCCTCTCCGGACCCCAAATACTCTAAAAAAGAGGATAGTGTCCGGGAAGAAGAGGACGGATGGCAACCCTATATGCACGTGATTAATATTTCATATTACATAAAAACGCGTGATCTTTGCTAAGTATAAATATTTGATTATAATGCTACTTTAGATATAGTGCATAATTTAATAAACCTAATACGAATATTATTAAATTATGTATAATATCTAGAACAACATATGTTAGAAATATTCAATAAAAAATATACCTTAAAGAGAATGGAACAGAAAATATCAGTAACTTAATAGCTCATCTTTATTTTTAATGCGGTCTCTATTAAATGCGTTAAGTAAATAAAATAAATTTCAATTTTGCTCTGTCTAATAGATATAATATAAAAGTCATCATAATGTATGATGGCTGAACAGTGAACTGCTATTTGATTTAAAGCATGCAATGGCAATGACATTAAATAAAAAGGTAATGCTAATCTATCAGATGGATGTCTATCGGACATTAAAAATAAGCAATTTAAAATCAAAAGAAGGAAACATAATAAAATAGTAATAATAAAGTAAATAATAAAAGATAAAATAATTATAAGTAATAAGTAATAAATTTGTTTATTAAACTTACATCTAACATAAAAAATTTTTTAGTTGCATTTAGATGTAAATAATGCAAAATGCGATAAAACAGCAAGCAAAAAGATTATTTTTGTTTAAATTATATAATTGTTTATATTTTGCAAGATTAATATAAAGATGCACACAATAATGTTTTTCCATTTATAAATGAATAAACAGAAATGCATATAAATTAAGTCGCAAGAATGCAGATAAAATTTCAAATAACGTAACTAAAGTTATGAATGAGAAAACTCGTTTTATGCTTCGTTGTACTGTAAAAATATCTTTCTCTCAAATTTCTTCACTTTGTTATTAAGAGATATTGATACACAAGTTTGAGTTCTGGACTTCAGCCCAGTTTTCACTGTTATTTTCATTGTTTCTCGAACAATTTTAATTGCTGAAGTTACAGTGTTTTCAAATCGGCTGGTCAAACGAAGTAAAGGTAAAGAGGCAAATTGCATTAAGAAAGATCGAGCGAATAAATTGAATGCTTTTTCTTATTATTGCACAGTTTGTAAATAACGCGATGCTCAAAATCCAATCGGTAATGTAACAGCCTTGTGAAACTCGCACTGTTTCCAGATTATCTCGGAAATGTACGCTTGCAATTGTAACACTGACTTCGTCTCCTTGTGTATCGCATAATACGGTAAGGTGATTCCAGATCTCGCGGATTATCCTGCAATACGATGTAATTCCGCGAGGAATCGAATTACCTTCGGTGATATCGACATCGCCGCGACGACTTGACTGTATAAATGCGTTACAGTACGGACAATATTCGCAGGGTCAAGTTTTAATCAAATACCGTAATGTAATTACAATGCTCCTTATATATATAAAACTTTATTTTCACATTGACTTAAATTTACATTAACAACGATTCAGTTTAGGACTAATAATCAAGAATATTAATATCGAGGAGCAAAACAAGAAACACAGTCCTCGCCGAGAGAAAAAAAGATTCAAAAGAATTTATCTAATAAAAGAGAAAATAATCTGCACAATTTGCTAATATGCATAAAGAATTATCTATCATCAAGATTTAATGTGACGTAAATTTACATAAGTTGCCAAATTATTACTTGTAATGTAATTGGTATTCATATGTCTTAAAATTGTCTTAAAATGCGTTAAACTGATTGCAGATCCGTATTAGCATCCCAAGGGATTACTTAAGAGTCTTGAAATAGAAACCCGCTATATAAATACGGATGTGTGTTTAATCAGGGCACAATATTATAATCTTGCTCATCGCACTCGGGGCAAAATCTTTTCCTCAAAATAATAGGAGCACCGCGGACGTATTATATACCGATTCACGGTCAAAATCACAGCCGAAGTCACAGACAAGAGCCACTCAGCCGTGCGCGCGAATAATTCAGGGGGACCGGCCGGCTGACCGACAGTATTATTTCAACGTCACCGTATAGCCGCGCGTTGTTTTCGTAACCGTCAAACGCTCCGGCGCGTTGGATGCGGCGCATGGTAATTGCATGCAAATTACGAGAAACCCATCCGGTAATTGTATGCATGAATATTAAAATTAATATTAAAACACGATGAATTAAATACAATGTTGTGCGTGCGCGGCGGACAACGTTGATTGTTCACGCGCCGCGCCGCGCGCGGGCCCGCGCGAATGCAAAGCTCGAATATTAATGACCTTACGACTATGGGGTCCGGGCTATTGTTACGCCGCCAATTATTGAGCAATTCGAATAGCCGCGCTACCTCGTTACCGCGCAAGACTTGCGCGACGCGGCGCGAGGAACAATGCGACGGGACGCGCATTAACGCGCGGCGCGATGCGACATTGCAAAGTATCGCGTCGGCCCGCTTTGTCGCATAACACGCTGCGTAATTAGTATATTGATACAGTACATAAAGGCAGAATAAATTGAAACGGTAAATACATTGTTTCCGTCCTATTATAAAGATCACATTGTTGTCAAGCTATTTACGCTGTAAAAATCTCCTGAATAAACTGAATAGACCAAATATTGAGAGAACGATGTCAGAACGTAGCGTGGATGCTCACAAATATAGTTCGATAAACGTTGCTCGAAAACAAGTTGCAAACAAATTTTCATTGCAAATGATACATATGTAACGAGGCGTGAAAGCACGCTTCCTTTTCTCTGTATCAAAATAATATAAGAATATATTCATTATGTAAACTGAATATTTAATTATCTTTACGTTCAATTTATGAAGAAGTCTTAATGACTTAAATATTAACATAAGAAAAAAAATATACTCAAGTAAAGAACAAAAAAACAATGAAAGATTACATCCTTTGCTTCGTTTTGATAAATTATTTTTGAAAACTTTTTTGCTGCAATGCGTTAAAGTCATTAAATTACAATTTGCCACTGCTCCGATGTTACCTGTCGTCTTTAAACAATGAACGTCAATTACTGTCGGGAGTACATCAGCAGCATGGCTGCACAGCTAACGAGTATCCGCGGATCTCCTCTCGGTTCCATTGAACCTGACTATCGGTAAATTTTTTAAAAAATATTCTTTACACGCCCACGTTAAATTAACTTTTTATCCCTTTCCACTAATTACGAAGCTCACCTAATTTAACTAATATTAAACTATATTAAATTTGTCCACGTACTTTTCCACGTTCCGGCGAATTTTTTACTGGTAGAAATAGGAGACAACATTAAACAGGAAAAAATTGAAAATAAGACTTAATGAATGTATGACAGGTATGAATACGGTCACCAGTTAATTAAAACCGGAATACGAAAACGAGTAATTTCGTTATATGCCCAATGCGATTGCGTGAGTCTTCCCTCAGTTTTCTTTTGCAGGCGACGAACTTTGCCCCGCACAGTTGACTGGCACTTAATTTGCGTTACTTTCAGAAACAAAGAGTCAACTAGCTGTGGAGTCAACTCGTGCTCATCTAACTAACTCTTACACACATTCGGCGTCCGACACAGTATGCAACACTGCACGTTGGTGAACTTTATTATCGTGCAATTAGACCTCTACTTTTCACGGAGAGACACAAGCCCATTTAAAGATTTGTAAAAGCACACAGTCCGCGTTATTTTGCATTGTTAGAAAAAAGAAACAAAAAACAGAAAAAATGAATAAACTTTCCGTACTATAAATCGGTTAAAATTTATAATGTCAATTAAAAACTCTTTTTCTTTTAAACATTGAGACATTAACAGTTTTTAAATTATAAAAGATGAAAAATTTATAAATAATTTTTGTAATGCATATAAATAATAAAATCGTAGTAGCAATTTCATTTAAAATATATGTTATTTTCGCAAAAATGTAATTTAAGATTTACTTATATAAACGTAATTCAAAATTGCAAATAAACTATTTCAGTTTTTGCCAGGAAATAAAATACGTTAATTTATTTATTATATTATATGACAACGCTCCTCACAGAAAATCAATATACCGATCGGTCAAAACAGCTGGGCGTAACAATATATATATGTATACTATAATAGTAAAATTAATATTACATCAAAAATCCTAAAAAGCATTTGAGAAGCAAACTAGAAAAGTTACAAAATCAATAAACTATAAAAATATTATTTTAATCTTGTTATAATTGCAATTTCAATCTCTCTCTGTAATTCTTCGTGCCTTAATAATTCAATACGATACAGTTACGTTATCCTCGCGCAGCAAATTCGCTGGCAAGCCCTACTTATCCCTAAATAGACCTCCATTATTGGCCGTGTTGCAAACGGCATATCTACTAAGCCATGGAATTAACCGCAATGTATTCCCTCAATATCGAAAGCACTTGTCGTCCCGATGACACGCAAATTACGGAATTTCATGTCACCTAACGACAACGACGTGCACCGGTGCGTCGCGCTGCCGGAGCGGTCCAACTGTTTGCACGGCGATTGTTTGCTCGTGCGACGTGGAATATGTCGTGCGGTCGATAAATAAATATCAAACACAAATCTCACGTGCCCAACTGGGATAATTGTGAGTAGCGAACGATCGATACCGTGGTTGCTCGACGAAGACCGATGAGCGAGTCAAGATTACCTGGGACAATCCTTGATAGTTATTCACGAAGCTCGTGGCTCGAATCGCATGCACGTTTATTAACTTCTCGATTCACTATATGAATATCTATACAAAATACAATAAAATAAAAACAAAAATAACTCAGAATAATAAAAAAATACGGTATACAGTTTTCAGAATACATAAATGACTATAGGTAATAAATCAATAGTCGTAAAATGATAGCTGTTATTATAGAGTTCGACAGAAATAACGAGTTGTAGGATAGACTGTAAATTTTAAAAATTATGACTTTTCGAAAAAAATATTAGCATCAGGTCAGCAGATTACTAATGTGATATTACGCGTGTCTCTGAACATTGGCGAAGTAAGTTTGTGCGTTGATATGATAAATGCATCTGCGCGTCATTACTCTTGAATAATTGCCACCGCGCTTAATTATCCCGGTTGACATAATCATATCTTTACGCCACTTCAACGCACAATTTCTGAGCAACGAGAATAGCCTGTTTTTGCTTTGCGTGTAATTTAAAGAGTTATATCTTAAACATATCGTTACATCTTAGACATGACATTTATTTATTATAAAAATTACATCTTTATCAACGATGAATTTAAATAAATCTGTGCATTATATTCTACTGCATTTCATAGGGAATGACAGTATATAAATGGTGTTATGTAAAATTTGAAGTCTGCTAAAGTTACCAATATTAAAGTTATATTGATGTTTACTAGAGTGTAAATTAATGTTGCACAAAAACTTTTCATCCATGGTCTAACTTCGTTAAAAGTAGCAGTATTAAATTGATATTGTATGTATAATAAATAATGAAATTGATTTTAAAAAATTGAAATACCAAAAGAAAAGAAATTTCAAAAGATTACATATATTTATAAATAACATTTAGTTATTAAAAAAAATATTGTATGTGTGCGAAGCCAAATATATATATTTTTTTTACATATTTTGTTCTTTAATATTTGTTTCCCTTAATATGATATTCTCATAAATATTATTTATATTATTTATAATTTTAATATTCGTCGATAAGATCTTTAAAAAATAATGAATTATAAGTTTCTCTTTTTGAATCAAATATCTTCAAAAAATGTTTCATAAAAGCAATATTTCAAGAAATACAAAATATTAGATATAAAGCCAAAAATGTAATATAATCTAAAAAATCCGCAAAATATGTCCGTGCATTATACTCATTTTAATCAACGTTGATTTGTGAAAAAAATACCGAACCGCACTTATCTGCATTATTGCGGCAATACGAGATCCATGAAATCTATTTAAATTTTGTGCAGCACACGCAGCTTCAGCATTAGTATGCCGCTTGCGCTATATCGCACGACCATTTCCGATATTAATTACTTAATTTAATGAACAGCTAGCGCAATCCGCTTACAGCTCAACGATCGTAGAGAGAGGGAGGAGAAAATCGAAAAACCCCAATATTATACGCCCTAAATATGATAATACCGTTGCAACCACAATTTTCCCGCTCTTTTATTTTGGAATTAAGGGAACAATATTGTCTTGCCGCCCAATTTATCACACAATGACATTTGTGCTGAATGCAGAAAGATCGCGTACATATAATCAGCAAACTTGTAAATGTTATAAAATCGAAACTTGTATCTACAAGTTAATTCTCCGAATACCATTGATTCTCCGAAATAATTTGCTAACGTTCTAATTTTAATAGAACAAGCTTTGTAAAATAAAAATTTGGATTTGTCTCATCTAATAAAAAAATATTTAATTACATAAATAATAAATAATAAATAATTTTAAAAAATTGTTCCCAAAATTATCGTACAATTGTCTTAAAATATTTTTTACAAACATAAACGGCAAACTTTTTCTAACTAAAAAAAAAAAGTGTTCCGAGTCAAAACTGTTAATTACGTGAAATATTCCATTGTGATATCTTCGGTGATTCCTTAGGCGCTTAGACGGTATAGCATACGCAGACGTAATGCGATAAGAGCAATGAGAAAAACAGTACGGTGGATCGTCGTCGTCTTAATTGGTACTCCAATTACTCTGTAATTGTGTATCGATCCGCTTTTAAGTGAACCAATTACAGGGCTGTGTTTGAAGCCGCTCCTGCCTGCCACCTCTCTAGTCAAGAAGCGCTTTCTACCGGAAATAATATAGTTCATCGTCGAGTAGAAGATTTCCTCGCTGCATACGCCTCTCTTGTCCGTTCCTTCTTTTACACTTTCTCTCTCTCCTTCCTTTCGTTTCTCTCTCCATCGCGAATGAGTGTGTCTGTATGCTGTCGGTTTGTGAATACGTGTGTATGCACACCAAATGCTTTTACGGTTAATCGAAATCGCTCTTCGGAACGATTCGAGGTGCCTTAAGCCAGGCTCCATTGAACCCCATCAGTTCATTGTTTCCGAAAGTCTTCCAGTCTTCCAAAGGAGGCAATTTCGACGCGCCATTCGGTGCTCGTCGACGACGTGAAAAAGAATATCCGGATAAAACTCCGGAGAATCTCAGGATGAGTCTCGTTCTTCCATTGGCTCGATGCGAAAAGAGGAATAGGAAGCCGTAAGAGAAGCGGTGTACCAAATAGCAGCACCGCGTTTTAGAAAAGCGTTGTAGCAAAATTGAGTTGTTAAGAAGTATAATAGTAGAAGCCGGTTTTCGGAGAATTAACTTTTTTTTTTCTTTAAGGAAATACAGAGAAATTTGCGCAATTTTTTTTCATTTCGAAGCGAAGAAGATAGTACAACATTTTGATTCATAATCGGTATTTTTTCATCCTGTTTAACTCTGGGGAGATGCAGCCGCGCGTCAGAAAGAATTGTTAGAAATGCAAGGCGCCTCGTTTGCTAGAATTCTAATAAATAGAACCTGAATACCGGAAGCTACTCGTTACTCAAAGGAAAGCTGCGTTATTATCCGACGCTTTTATCAAGCAACCATTATTTTCATACATTTAGTATCGTTAGGGGAGTTAAGGGCAGAGAAATACAACCTTTTTATTATATTCTCGCTAAATACTTAAACTTTTTTTATCAATAAATACTTTTTAATCCTTAAAAATATAAACTTTTCGAGGTTTAACATCGTCAAATAAATATAAATTGATTCAATCTCCCTCTTTCTCTTTCTCTCTCTTCTTTTCTTCTAATAAATGTTCGAAAAGTCTCACCATCTTGATACAACGTATTAAATATTTCCAACTCCAACGAAAAGGCTGTACGAGACCGGTGCGTCGAATTGCGTCCATATATATATGTGCACACACACACACACACAGCCGGTGAATACAACCGACTCGCGCAATCGGTACAATCGGCAATCGTAGAACAACCCTTAATTAAGTTAACCCCGGCTCGTGCGGTATCGAGAAACTATCCCTGATTGCCTTGTTAACGGGGTAGGTTACCTGGCCCGTGATATCGATCTACCGACACCGATAAGGGCTGCCGCCCCACCTTCCTACCCACCCTTCCTCATCGTATCAACCCCCGGTAGATTTATGTCCGTTCGACTATAACCGACACACTGATCCTAAACGAAAGCAAATTAATAAGAGCCACTGACACACGGGCTCGCAATCACTCATTAATTCCAGTCGCCATAAAATGTAGCTATAAGATGTATGCACTTTCTATGAGCAATCCAAATAATTTGATTACTTAATCGTAGGCCTTAAAGTGGGTCATAATCGCACTTATTTTTTCCAGAGTGTTCAATTCTAAAGTCAGATCAAATTTCTATACTTTATATCCTAAAAAAAAGTTCAAGTGCATTTTTCCCAAAAGTTTAAAAATTATTGAATAAAAAGTTTTTTATTTAATAATAGTAAGTTAATTGTTCTATTACTAATAGTAAATTAAAACTATTAAGAACTATTTTTCATTGTTTATTCAACTTTTTGATTTTTATCATACATATATTATACTGTGTTTAGATTTAATAAAATTACTTTGAGTTCAGAAAAATCAAGAGAAAAGATAGACAATATTATTCAAGCCATCAGTTTTCAAGAAGCCCGATTCACGCAAATTTTCTCAAAACGTCACGAGGAGTCAAATATTCAAACGATTCGCCGTGATCGATGGCTCTGCGGGAGGCAAATTAATGATGTCACGAAAACGGAGAATTCGACGACGAGCGCTGCGCACCGCGATATATCATCTCCCGAACGAAATCATTTTCGGCCGGATAATATTTCTGCGGGTTGGCGTGCGAATTATTACGCCACACACTGGGCGTATGACAAATAAAGACTTTGAGATTATTATATAAGGGTAAGTACACAAAAAAGACGGATCGTTTCTGCTAAGATCTACATATATCCTTGTAAAAGAAAACGCGTTAAAAATGACATGCACATTCAAATTACTTTCTTGAACTACATGAATTGTTGATATATATTATAGGATAAATAGTAAACGTGACTTGAATATTAGAGAGGAAAATTTTTAAGTACAATATATATTTTATTTTATTTTAAACGAAAAAGTATATATGCAAGATTGAAATTCTTAAAGCCAAAGATTAAGAAAAGTTTAAAAAAATACACAAATAGAATATTTGGATAATTTTTTACAGAATACATATATGTTTAATGTTATTTCAAAATTTTTTTATTTGTACACACGGAATAATATAAATTTAGTGCTATATAATAATAATAATACTAGATAAAGCTTTAGCTCTTGATTTCTTATATTTGTATATCTTTTTCAATTTTAATAATGTATATCATATAAGAGTAAATGGTAACTGTGCGTGTGCTACATTATGCAATTTAATAATCGAAGATAAACGGAACTTAAATAATTAATACTTATTATTCTCATTAAATATAAAATATAAATTAAAAAATATGAAATGCTACATATTTCACACAAAACAATTTAACCGCGATAAAATATTCTTCAGACTATTCGCGCGCGCGTTCGAGTGATGCAATGTGTTACCGCGGTCGCATACACCAACATTACGCAACGGCGTAGACTTGAAATTCATTGCCAGTCCGGGTGACTTACATTCTTTCCTTCTCGCTTGGAGAGACTTAGTGCCTAAAGTGCTACTGTATATGCGGAATATAGGATCAGTTTCCCGGGCTGCTTTGCATAAACAGGCACGACAACTTTAGCGTAAGTTTTGCGGGCGGAAGAAAAGTCGGATGATCGATAAATTACGCCTTTAAAACGAGCCCCTGCGAGGGGTAGATACATGCGCAACCTTTAAGGGAACACCTTTTCCGGCTTAAACTCATGAATTCGCCATTAATTAATCTGATATGATAATAATTCATAATTATTTTCTTCTTAAAGAGGCAAAAGAAAGTTTTAAAATGCTGTTCATATTTTATTTCATATAAAAATTATGCAAAATTTCTTTTTAATTCTAAAGACTGGCAAGAATAAAAAAATACAGCATAGGCATATTTAGATGATTTCTTAGAACACATACGTGTCTAATTGTAATTATAGTAATCGTATAACATAGTAATAGCATATTCTGAAGATTATTGGCCAATTTTAATCACAAAATTCTTTTATTGTATTCTTGCAGTATCATTTCTTGTGTGAAACCAGTGGAACACGTTTTAGTATTCTTTATAGAACAGAAATTGTAAGAACGGCAGTTTTAAATAGTTACAAATGGTTTCGCCGAAACTGTTTTTCTCTTTATATTATTCGACGGAGAATTGAAATATAAATTAGTCGAGAGTTTTTGAGGATACACACCACTCCGTGACGACGCCCGACTACGTCGCTATCGACGAGGCGCAATTGGTATGGGGAATATCACCGGGTCGATCCTCCGACACAAAGTTTATTCAGTCTCGTTACGCGATCCAAATATTATGCAAAGTGCTTCGTGCTGGTGGCCAGTTAACTGTACCGGCAGTACCGGCGACCGAGGACGTCGCATTCGTTATTTGCAGTAATTTCGCATCGATTTATACTCGAGCCGATACGCGGCCTGAAAAATAACGCGGTCTGCCCTTTTTACGGCGGCCCGCCCGCCCGCGATAAACTGACGCATTGCACGCGTGTAATACATACTAATAACGTATTACGAGTGATTCTCGAACTGGTTCCATTTGTCGCGGAGGTGACACTAATCGACCGTTTCGCCGTAACAAAGAATTAAACCTGGCCACAGAGAAACGAGCGATGCAAGGCGAAAAACTCATTTCATTTCAGGGGGACACTTTCACTTTTGAAAACATAAATATGTATTTTTAAGATATAAATAAATCGCTTAATAAATATATTTCCATTAAATATAATTTTATTCTTAAAAAAATACGGTTAAATTAATAAAGAATTTGCACAATACGCAAAATTATATTTCAGAATAAAATTTAAAAAATATAATATTACAATATGTATATAATATATAAAATAAAAAGAATGATTAAAATATTCTCATATAATAAAAAATCCATGGCGGTAAATCCACTGAAAAGTAATATATGCTTGCGTTTATTACGCATTTAAAAGAAATTTCAATGATCAATAATTTCATACATATATTTTTTAATTTAACTTCTTTCAAGACGCAGCCATACGACCACATAATAGAAATGATTAAGCTTTTGTTTTTTTTTTTAAATCATGTTGTAGATTTTTATTCGTCCGGATTTCAGTTATCAAAATACTGCGCTCATTTCTACAAACGTGAGATACAAAGTGCAATATTTCGCTGAGAAATTCTTAAGAAGAAACGCGAATTCTTAATTAATTCTCAGATAAAGTCGGTATTACTTCAAGAAATGTCTTAATCTTGACTGAACTCTTAATAATAAATTATGACGTATTTAGCGCCATTATACTCACACTGTGATTTTCTTATTTCTTTTATATGTTTTAATTAAATTTGTGAACCGCTCAATATTTTCGAAAAAATTGGCAAGAAAAAGTTTGCAAGAATTTTCGCTTCTTCCAAAAAAAATATCCCAGAAAATTTATTAAATTTTGTATGAAAAAATTTCTTTAATTGTAAAATATTCTTTATGAATCACTTTTTCTCTTCTTTTAAGAACTTATATAAATTTTTCGAGTTTTAAATTTTAAATATGTGCTGTCACTGATAAAGGTCACGAAAGCAGAATATTTCTCAGTGAAAGCTTGCAAAAGAACTTCTCGGCGAATAGAATCAATTGCGAAAACGGACGAGGGCTTCGCGAAATTTCGCAAAATCGCGTAACTCGTCGCAGTGAAAGAGGAAGCGTCCCACAGTCCGGTCACGTTCGGCTTTAACGGGATAACCTGCGGGTCCCGCAAATAATTAGACCTGGCCGAACGCGAGTCATTAAAAAGCTCTCGGAAACACTTTTCGTCGCGGACGCCATTGGTCTTTTTGCATTCCCCGCGGTAAACGATTGGGCCGCGTCGCGCGAAATGAAAACGATTAAATAGCACGCGTTTCGGACACTTTGGGAGACCCCTGCTTGAATCAACAGAAAATTGAAAGCCCCATGAATCGAGCGAAACGAGATCTAAACATGCCCCTTTTTCAATATCATTACGTCGAAAACAAAGCAATTTATGTTAAGGAATAAAACATTTTCTTTACGTAATTAAATTTTTTTACTTAATTACATATATTATCGTTGACTTGAGATTTATAACTTCATTAATCAACGTTAATTAACAGGTACAACAACTATTGATTGAAATTTAATATTAAATAAATCGTGTACTGTGACATTTGTATTTTATTTAAAAGATCTACAAATGCAGAAAAGAGTACTCGATCTTCCACAAAATTTCCCGCGTAAAAATGATATACTTTTATTGCCTGCATAAGTATTTTTGGGTTCTCGGCAAAGATTCCTGAGAATTGTGGGCCGGAATCACCCGATTTCTGCGGTGAGTTCTCGAACTCTTCTTATTCCGGGGCGTCGGTAGATCCCGAGAGCGTCGTTCACTTTGGCCAATTTGAAAGGACTACCCGCCGTGCCTTTAGCGCAAAACTTCTCCGCATCGTCAAGCGCGATTTTACGTTCGAACTTTGTGAGCCGCAGCGCCTCGGCACGCGCCGCTTATACGTAATCTCGTTTAGGATGCGCTTTACCCTTCGATGCGCTCGTCACGAGAGCTTTTTGAACTCCGACTGTCTCGTCCAATGATTCTACGCGGGTAAACCGGCACGCTTTACGCGTGCAATTTCACGTGTTTTCTGTTTAAACAAGTCCTCCCCGGGCCGATGAACTGCGTCTCGTCACACGAACGAAAATTCAGACGTCACATGCTTCGCGGTTTCCGTGAAGTTCCATGGCTCCTTGTCGCGACAATGCTGTTCTTTCATCGCGCAGATTCGACGCGGAACTATTGAAGATAATATACTTTTTTAATTATCAAAACCGCTTCTCTCTTTTTACATAATTCGCAACACTCGGCATTGAGCGGCGAGATTTTCATGAAATATTCACAAACAGATACTTTAACAAATAGCAAATCCTTTAAATGATTCATATCACTTTGGCTTACGAATTAGAATATTTTCTTTTATTTCTGATTAGAATGTTCTTTAACAAATATTTAATATTTTAAGCTTAAATATTTAAGCTCCCTCGCGTACGCCTGCAGTCCAGACAAAGATTTACGAGAGCTGCGAGAATTTCAAAGTCTCGCGAAATTCTTGCAGCATAATGCATCCCACTTTGCCGAAAGGCGGAAGGGATCTCCCGCGCGCGTCGAGTTCTACGCCCTACCGAAGCAGGAATTACGCGTAATCCTCTTTAAAATAGTTCCACCGTCATCGCCGGAATTAGAGAGAAATTTGAACGTCATATTCCTCCGCGCTTTGCGAGCGAAACCGTTTCGCGAGAGAAAGAGAGAAAGACTCGCGACCACTATTCGTCCCTTCACCTTCGTTTTTATTCCTAAATTCGAAAGATTTAACTGCTACGCCGCGAATGTCGATTCTCTTCGCGAATTCACGTTAATTCGCGCAAAGTACACGGCGCAATACGTTAAATAATACGTAAGTACTTTTTTATTGAACGCGTGCATTTTGATGCTTGGAACCGCGCGAATTCTCGGCGATTCAATAATCACAGACTGGAGAATAAAAATATCGGAAACATTTCTCATATTTACTTTTTATATCTTCTTTATATAGTATGCAAGATATCAATGGATTGGATATCACTTACTGTCTTATACATTGAAGAAGAATGTTAATTCAAACAAAAGGACAGTGACTGTGAATTCTAATAATCTAAAAATGTGTTATATAAACGATAGATAATCAAAGTAATGTAAACTTAAATAATAATACATAATAGATAACCAAAGTGTGAAAAAAATTTATTTAAATAATAGAAAATTGTTTTAAAAAGTAGTCGTTCTTTACATATACCTAACAAATGTATTACATAAAAAAAATATTCTCGCCTTTGGACTTAAAAAATTGATTATTTTTTAATAGTTCAAACTTTGAGAGTAAACAGAACAGATTAAAGAAGACTTATAAATTTTAACTTTTTATTAACGTATAAACTGCAACATTTAAAACTCGTTTTCTAAATAATATTTAAAAAAATTGTTGCCATGAAAACTTATCCAGTTTTAATCCCATTGACTCAAAATTTTTAAGATATATTTTCAACATATTTCTCTCTTGTGCGACAATTAAATAAAATTTTCAATTTTTCAACTTTCTACTTTCAAAAAAACTAATTTTTCAAAATATTGCTATTGCACAAAAATCATTTTGTTACTTTTATAGATCTGATGAGACCATTTATACAGACTAGGAAATCCTCTCAATTTTTTATTTTAGATAATTTATGCATCTTAAATTATAGCAATAGTATATTTTTAAGACAATTATACAGATTTACTAATAATTGTCAAAATTATTTTTCTTAATGTTATAAAACATGATTAAAGAACATTTAAATATCAAAGAATAAATAAACTAAATAAATAAGTTTACAGCTTTTACACTTAAAAAAAAAAGAACTTTTTTTCCAAAAAGAAAAATAATACTAAAAATAACCTTTAAGTGTGAATTTATAAGAACGCTTTGTCGTTTAGAGTAAAACATAATGCACAATATTTTCTTATCGAGATAATATCGAGATAATATCGAGATGAGAGTTCATCGATTTAATCCCCTTCCCCGGTTTCAAGGACACCGCGCGATAGGAACGCTCGTGCGTCTGGCGGATCTGCGACGCGGAATGGTACCGGAATAACGCGTCGGGACATCCCGCGGGACGTCGCTTGTCTGCGCTGCGGGCTGCATAATGCAACTCTTAGTTGCAGTACCGAACTGAAAAATAGAGGAAACGACCGGCAGCGCCGCGCCGCGGGTCGAAACGTGCCTCTATACAGACGCCCCACACTTATTTATTTAATGTCACTCGACTGCAAGACGATGCGCGACATTCACAAATCCTCCTCCCTCCTGTGCCGATAGATTTCCACCGTCTCGCGCCCTCTTGCATTCTGGTTTATCCCCCGTTCTCCTCAACTTCCGGGGGTTCAACTTTCTCTCAAGCCGTCCACGAGCGGAACTCGACGGGAGCGGCTTAGCGCGGCCGGCGGCGGGCGCCGCCGACTTGTTGCGAGTTTGCAAACTCGAATTAAAAGAGCTATCGACGTCGGAAAATCCCCGGGAAATTTACCGGCACGCCCGATTTCATGAATAACATTAGCTCTGTTCTCTTGCATTGTGATTGATTGAAAGGTACGGCGATTAGTCCGTGCTCGGAAGCGGAAGTGCACATTGATAAGTAGTAGATTGTGCCTCTAAGTTGCACTTGCGCGTTGCACTTTCCTCCTGAGCAATGCAAACCCTACTGTAATACTTATTATAGATGTTTAAAAAAAATAGTTTTAATCACGCGCGAAGAATAAATTTTCCGCAAATTTTGCTAATTCACGTTTCCAATTTGTAACAGACCAATAAAAGTTTATCGGTTCTCATTGTTTTACTAATCTTTTGGTTTACGGACAGTCGGATGGACAATTTAAGTGAGTGAGAGAGAGAGAAAGAGAGAGAGAAAAGGAAAGAGAGGTAAAAAAAATAAAATAAGATCTTGAAAGCGGAAACCACGAAAGATTCGATTTTGAAGAACTATCTATTGCTTTCTTACAGGCGAATCAACTTCGACGGACGATTTTATTTTGATATAAATCGACGTTAGAGCAATAAAACGTCCGTCTGCTCAAATATAATATCAGATATATTTCAGAGATCGAGGATCATTCGTAACATTCGTAATCAATGAAGAGTTAATCGCTAGAAAATTTGAGCACGTAAAATCGAAGTCTTGGTGAGAATCAATGGGTGTTACTTGAACTGAACATTACTTAATTGGTGTGCTAAATCTGTTTCAAGTAATATCTGCTGATTTTCCGGCCAATAGTTTATCGCGATTTTGACGCTAAACTAAACGCAAGTGGGTTTTTATTCCAAATAAATGGGAAGTTGTTTGGAAATATGGTAAAAACGATATGTCATGGGTGTTTAGCTTCATTTTCTACAAAGGCTATAAATTTCCGCTGAAGTTATTTCGTTTCAAGAAAACGAGAAGCGTAATACTTACGAAATAACGGAAAGAACCTGTTCAATGATACGTAAAGTTATGATCAAGCGGAAAACTCCGAAACGAAGAAAGTTTTTAAATCGAACGCGGCGTACTCGTCGGTTCGTTGCTTCCACGGTAATACACGGAAAAAACAAGCACAGTTATATTAACATGACATGCTTGGTTCAACAAGATTTAGTTGGACTAAATAGAATTTCTGGTTATCATAATAAAATATTCTGGTAACCAACCAGAATATTTAGGTGTGACAATGGTAAAATTTTGATTATTACTAATCTAGTTATAATATCTAAGTGTCTGGTTATTATAACTATATAACATAGATAGATAAACATGATATGTATAGTTAATACAATTAAACACAATTTTTGGTTATTATAATAAAATATTCTGGTAACCAACCAGAATATTTTGTTACAATATCCGTAACAGTTCATTGGATACCGTGTGTGGATGTCGCATCGGAATTATACGCGCAGTTCTTATTTCATTTGATGATCGTAAGCAGTGCTTCCAGTCTCAAATTTTTTACAGCAGCAAGCGATCGACAATCGACTATCTGCTGTCTTTTTTCCATGAAGGAGACAGCTCGAGAGAAAAGGAAACAGCAGATAGTCGAGTGCCGTCGACCAAGCTGTTCGCTATCCTCTCCACTTACAGCACACTGCTGTGAAAAGAGTCGAGACTGGAAACACTGTCGCGAGTTTCCTCACAAAAATCATAAATTTGGACTGTGGACGTGTTGGACGTGTTAAACGTGTTGGACGTGTTAAACGTGTTGGACGTGTTGTGGACGTGTTGTGGACGTGTTGTGGACGTGTTGTTGGATAAAAATAACCTCAAAAACGATTATATATTAAAAATGGATGATAAAACATGCGATTTACTTCGTGAATGGGGATTTGAAGAAAAGGATTTAATGAAAACCTACATGGTTTCGAAGTTCAGGATGCCGTAGGCTTAACCGCTGTAAATATATCTCATTTGTTTAACCCTTTTCCTGCGATAGTAGCACGTTTGCCATTGAGCGGCAATTTGTTAGTAGCAACTAAATTTGCCTTGTAAACTTATAAGTTATATATATGTATAATATATAATTAATGTAATTATTATTTTGTTATTGTAAAAGAAAGTATAAAATAAATATTCTTTATAATTGCTAGAAAACATTTTGTTATTTGTACTTTGGATAAATGAACTACACTATACTTGTTTCTTCAATCAGAAGTCTAGTTATATTTATAAGATATTACCATCATATTACAACTAACAATGTAGTCATTTTCACCAGAATTCAACCAGATTTATTTGGTTACTTGAACCATAATATGAGTCACCAAACTTGTCTGGTTGTCTTTATCAGAAACGCGTTACCAAATTTGTCTGATTAACTTAAACAAAAGTATGGATCGTCCATATTTTACCAGACGATCTGGTTAATATATCCAGATTTCTGATTGATCCAACTAAATATTTTTTTCCGTGTAGTTTTCGAAACTAATCGGAAAATACGGCTACGTCATATCCAAAGAAAATCGCAGCAAATATCAAAATGGATTTAACGTTAAGTTATTTTGACAATACATTGAATGAATTAGATAAAAAGATATTTATTTTTTTTTCCTAAATTATTTTTATAACTTATATCATACACAATATAAATAGACTTTTATCTTAAAAAATACAATGCAATTAAATATTTTATATCTAATGTACGAAAAGAATAATTACGGATACTGAAATATCTTCGTTAAATACAAATCAAAAAGTAATTTTATCATTATTTGTATCATTAAAATAATCGTGTAGAAAGATGAAACATATAATGATATTATTGCAAAGTTCTAATATTTTATCAACCAGCTTAAGCGTTCAATATAATTATTGTGATGGTCCAACGTAATTATTTTTAGATCTGTATTGCAGGAAAATCATTCTATCCGTATATAATTAAATATTTATATTTATACAATTTATCAATGTAAAATTAAATTATTATTCATGTATCTCATAATGTCATGCTTAACATAAATATTTGCTCTACCCCCCGCTCATCCTTCATATGGAGATGTAATAAATCGTTCAACCGCAATAAATCATTCATCCTCCAAAAACCCTCATGTGACCTTTCAAGAAGCAGATGCTTATCATGTTACCAATCGCCCCGTAGCTCGTATAGGCGAACGAGATCCCATTGACGGCAGATCCGAGGCGTCAATTATCGTGGCGGTCGGAGAAATCGTTATCGCGGCAATCAGAGTGTAGCGGCACACCTCGCGATTCATCGTAAATCGCATCCGTCACTGATTAGCTTGCTCGATCAACGAGGGAGAAGAACGCGGTTTCATAATGCGGGCGACGTGTCGGCGTCAAGGATTGTCCATCCCAAATCTAACGACTTTGCGGCAGAAACTAATTTCATCGCTTGAAATCGCGTAATGACATCTGCTGCACTATATTGTTCTTCCTTTTATTCATTTACCAACAAATCGATAAGAAATTATTTTAAGAGCATTTTAATTTTATTCAAACTTACGAAATTTCTCCGTAACCAGAACCTTAACAGAATATGTATAAGTAATAAAGGAATTTTTCACAAAAATCTTACCTTTATTAATAAAGATACTCCATTCTGACTTCTTCATATCGACAACCGCTACAATCACTGCAAAAGAGAATAATAATCATGTCATAAAAAAATGTTCTCTCGTACAAATAAAATTATAAAAAAAAGAATAATTGTAAGGTTGCCTAAATTGCACCATTTTTCACATAAAAACATAGCTCAGAAATGATAAAAAATATATTTTTAAGTTTAAGAATTTTGTTAAATCAAGTTTCTCACGAAAACGCATCATTGGAAATTCTCGGAATTGAACCGAGCAAATGCGCCCGATCTCTCTTTGATAGGGACGCGAAATTTATTTCCCATATACATTCAATTATAATTACACGGCTGGT
This sequence comes from Monomorium pharaonis, assembly GCF_013373865.1. Lineage (NCBI taxonomy): Eukaryota > Metazoa > Arthropoda > Insecta > Hymenoptera > Formicidae > Monomorium > Monomorium pharaonis. The sequence goes on from NC_050471.1 coordinate 9,103,751, forward strand.
AAATATCGATAGTTACATTAAGTGAATTCGATAGGCCGCGTTTACCGTACACACGTGGCCGTTAATCTTAATTAGCAAATAACACGCGCGATGTAAATAACATATACACCAGCAGGAAATACATCGTACGCGCCTCACAGTTGATCAATTAAAATAATATTACATTATATCTTTCGTTAAAACAACGGTACGACACAGCACGATGCAATCAAGGATAATGCATATCACTGTATCATTTACTGTTGATTAATCGGAACGGTGACCGTAAAGCTTTCAATTACTCTTAAAAATAATAAAATGTATGAGTAAATATACATATGAATATAAATTATTTTGTGTATCAGACATGCACACTGATACTTCAGATCAGACAGAAAATATTAATATTGTGAGTACTTCTATCCTCAATACATTAAATGTGTATAAAGAGATATATTAACATTAAATGATAACTAAATAATTTAAATAATCACAATACTAAAATAAGAAAACGAGATCCAGTAGTGCTAATATTAAGTATGATTCTATGCTGCAATTCTCAGTTTATATTACGTCGAGAATATGACGTAGTAAAAATTAAAACTCAATTCTCTCCGTCGACGATAGAGACAAATTTCTGTCGTTTGTACGTTTCCGGTGCAGAGCTGACGGCGCCAGTCTGAGACTACTTCTATCGCATCGAAGTCCTACTTCTACGCCGAAACGAGATAAGGATAACTTACTGTCGCGAGGGGCCGGCTTATGCTTTCACATTGAGAACACTTTTATATATGTCGTTCCTCGTCGCGACGAACTGCCGAATATCGCGGGGGTACGAGTGTCGCCTCTTCAGCCGACGGCGACGTAAGCGTCGGCCACAAAGAGCGAAATCGTCTCCATCGGGAGATGAATCTTCGCATAGGCAAGACGAACGTCGTAAAGAAGTCTGGCGCCGTCACGAAATCAGTTAAGGGAAAAGGAGTTATTTACCATTCGTAGAAAAATGAATAAAGAAAGATTCGGATTTATGTGTTTCTGAGAAAAAAAAAGAAGAAATCGAAATCAATAGGTCCGATGAATAGATGCATCAGGTGTATAACTGACGCGGTGCCAAACATATAGAAATATGTATAAAACACGTAAAATTATAAAATCTAATAAGAAATATGATTTTTTATTTATAAAGAGTTATTCTTTTCTGAAAAGTTTACATAGAATGTTTTAAATTACATTTTTCTCTAATTCTACTATATTTGTATTAAAAAATTTTACAATACCAAATTTACATTTTATTTATTTTTATATAAAAAAATGTTATATGTATATAAACCTATCGGAGCGATTACAGAAAATTACCGATTATAATCCTAATTTTATCGTCGCTTTTCCCGCGCGAAAAAATTAAATGTCAAATGTCCATGTTTCCTGTGAGATGAGAACGTCAATATTTATGCGCATTATCGATCTTGGAATTGCAATCGGGGAAAATGTTTCTCCCGCGCGCCCGATGTCATCGCACAGTATCAATGATACGATGCGACATACGTATTTTACCAACTCTGGGCCTTGAAGTTACTTAAAAATGCAACGTGTACGATATTCCTTGCGGCATTTCGGAATTGATCAAAAAAAAATGAATTATTTACAAGCAAAGACACGTTCATCCTAATACATGATAAAATGTGCTTACATTCTACATAATTATATCTTGTATAGTCACAATTTATACCCAAATAATTACATTTGATAGATTAAATTTTTAACAACTTGAAAAATTGATAGACAACATAAAAATTCATTAAATATCAAAGAAAAAGAAGTACTTTACTTCTCATAATGCATGTTTTACTTAAAAAAGTAATAAAATAAAAAAATATTTCTGTATATCTGTGAGTCATTTTTTAGTTCAATATAACAAATATTGATTTTTAGACAAACTAAATGATATCTGCAAACATGTGTCATAAGTAACAAAAATATCAATCATCACAATATGTTACCGAAAATAGGTATAAGTGTGCATATAATTTTTAGCCGATCTTGTGTTTATTTTATATTTAAGATACACGTGTAAAATGCATGTATGTTTTTGATCCATTTCACCCAACTGCACATTAATATCAGAAATAAAGATGAATACTATAAACGTATGTAAAAGTTGAAAGAAGAGTCGAGCTTTTACCGAAGCTGCAAGAGAGAATAAATCAAACGAGACGGATAGGGAGAGAAGTCGCTTGAAAAAGTTTTCCACGGCGCGGCGTACCGTTCGTACGTAACAGCGCGGATGATTTCCTGCCGCTATGCTGCACGTATGAAATAATTATCGCCGCGCTCTTCTGAAAAACGATACAAATGTCGATTGTCGAAAGATAAAACGGGACCCGCCAAATGGAAAATGAATAGGAGTGTCCTGCCGCGCGGCTTCGAGTGTCTATTTAATTTTCGCGAAGATGTGCGTTACAAAGGGTGACGTCCCTCCGCCGTCATCGTTGTCACGAAATGACCTTCTCGACGGAAATTAAAAGGGCGCTCCTCCGGCCCCCTTCCACATCCATTTTTCAGCGTTTTGCATGTGCCTGTTGCAGGCTAAATCGCGGATCCGAGCGCTGCGCGTTGATAACGAAAGCTTTATCGGACAAGGTATCTCGTGAATCTTACGCAGGATACACACTGTGACTTTTATCAGTTATGTGATTTTTTTCATTTTGTTACCTTTATAAAAAAAAAACTGCAATCAGTTCGCTATCTGACTAAGAGACAGAAAAATCAATTCAATTAAAAAAATAAAACATTTCTGCCATCCGCAAAAAATCAAACTGATTATAGGTATTTTGTCACATGTGTTTATACATAAATATACGTCAGAAGTTATTAAATAATTGAGATATCGATAAAATATCATTAACACGATATACGAAATATTGTCACTGATATAGTTTGCTCTGAAACTTGGATAATTGACAGGTGATCTTTACGCTTTTTCTGAAGTAACAGCGAAAAATAAAAATTAATTTTTTATTTTTATTAGAACTAGAAAATTACAAGCGCGCTACGCACTATTTGACTTTTTTATTTTTTGAAAATAAATTCTAATAATAATTATATAATTAACCATTTATACAAATTATCTTTTGCTAACTTCTTGATGACAGCCTCTCATAAAGTTATCATAGTAGAGAACCAAAAAAAAACCACATAAATCTAAAATAATTTTACCAATTACAAAAAGAGAGAAGAAAGTTTGTTTTTTTTTTTAATATACGCAAATCGTTGGATGAGCAAATCTCTTTTTCTGTCCGGAACAGCGGTGAACGGAACGGGGAGGCCGTTAATTTCGGCACGGAGATGCTTTTTTAAGTAACATGAGCGAACGCCCACTGAAATAAAGTAATTCCGAACGCGCAAGACGGCGGGACGGGAGTCACGCGAACGCTCTTGCAAGCGGGCGAAGGGGCCCTTAACGGGTGGCACGGAAGAAGAGAGATGGAGTTTTATATTCCGCGGTATTAAAACACCCCGAAGGCAATCAAAAGCCTTATACACTGCGATATTACCGCGTCCATAATTCCTGCGCGCGGATAAAAAAGTCCGCGCGGACCGTTGCGAACGCCGACTTCATTATTTTTAAACGGCGGACATCTCGATGCTATCAACGCGCCTACTGAAGCGCCTATTGACATCCGAATCGCGAACAACTCGGTGATCAACGACGGCGATCAATGAAGACATCGACATGAGCGATAAGCGACGAACGATGCAATAATATCCAGGAGAAATACGACAAGAACATGAATATACACATAAAAAAGAGAAATAGAAAGTAATAAATTTCATTGACTAAAACGTTTCTTACAATTTTAATTTACAAAGTGCTTTTTAATTATTAATTAAATAATGAATGTAAAAGAGCAATTGGAAGTCATCGCCATATTTGCCTTAATCGCGATTTATCGCAAGAGAAGTGCAAAGGGTACTCGAATGAAGTTAATAAAGAGGTTAGCAGTAATTAATACGTCGAAATAAAACCCAAATAATTTTTATGAGGCATGTTAAAAATCGATCAATGTCGTACGATCGCGGTTGTAATCGCGAGAAAAACAATTTTAATAAAGTGTAATGGATCGAGATTAATAAAGAACCTAATTAATATACGAGGCGCAACAGCAGAATAATCTCCGTGTGAAGCATTAAAAAATCATTTATCACTTGATCAAAAGTTTCACCACGCGACGACTGAAAAGCGTATAAAAATTCACCCCGCATGCATCCATATGAAAATAATATAGATTACATGCATGCAAAATTTTGCATATTCTAAATATAATATTGCCATTATAACCTTAGTAACTGAGAAAGCAAGATGCGATTACTTGACACGAATGTGACTCGTTATGGTCGGGAAAAGGATTAATCCTCCGCATCTCATTTATCAGATAAATTCGAAGCACTCTGCGTATTTTCAAACTCCACAAAGAATCTAGCACGAGTATCCGTTTACTTTATAATGCTATGAGTAAGTAAATGTTGTAAATTGTAAATGCATGATATTAAAATTTAAGACAATTATTTACACAGAAAACTTAATTTAAAATGCTAAAATAAACTTTTAAAACAAGTTAAAAAATGTTTAATACACTGCTTTATAACGATATCTTTTTATCCTGAAAAGTAATACTGGGAAAAGTGTGCGTGAATGTGATATTTGTATTGATTTAATAAATTAACGTTACGAGCTTGTTGAAATTTTTAACTTTTCCAAACTCGATATAACATGTCAGCGATATTAAATTTAATGTTTATTGGAGGAATAAACTTTATCTTTGTTTTGATTGAAAATGTTATTGTAGAAATTATTTTAATGTTTTATTATTTTTAATCTAAAAGTTATAATAATACACATTATTTACACAAATAATTTTAATCAAAACAAAGATAAATTTTATCCTTCAAATAATAGATTTTTTTTTAGTTAATGTATATCAGTCATAAAAAATTTTTAATGAAATAAATAATTTGTAATATTTAAAAATTTGCTATTTATAATAATATACATTTATATGCCTATTAACCTGATAAAAATTTACACAAATCTCATTGATTAAACAAATATATTGTCAGTTAATTCAAACCGTGCGTATTTCGTATAAAACTATGTTCTAAGTTTTTCAAATTATATAAAATCACGATTACAAATATGGGTCTAATTAAAACTAGCTAACATAAAGACAAGTTAAATTAATAATAAAAACAATTCACGATTGTACAAATTAGTAAAAGTGTACATCTTTATGAAAAATATGATATATTGGCAATCCCATATAATATCGTGATGCCTCTAAATTCGATGGAACATGTCACGATCCTGGAATAAGTAACTTGGCAAGTTTTTGTAATGAGTTTCCTCTTTGCGACGTGCGCAGAAAAAAGGTGGAAACTCGTTGGAAGAAGCTAGGATCACTAGGCGGACGGCAAATCTCGACAGAAGTTCCTTTCGCAGGATTTCTCGCGGAGCGGAAGGCAAAAGGATGAATGCCGAGCACGATTCGACGACTACATCATTCACCAAGCTATCGGCTGTAAGACGCTTCCCTGCATTGATCCAACAAAGAGGACGAAGAAACAGATAAAGGAAAAGAAAAATATTGAGAGAAAGAAAGAAAGAGAGAGAGAGAGAGTGAGAGAAAGCGTAAAGGGTAAAGGGTTGGAAGAATCGGTACATCTAGCGGAGAACATAGTGATTAATGATTCGGATTTTGGCTTCGACGACGACGCGTGCGCCTTCGATATTTTACCAGCATTTTTACTTTCCAACGTATTCTCGATTCTCACGTGAACGATCTTCTGCGCCGCTTCTTCTGTTTCAAATCATACGATTCGGAAAAGAGAGCGCGTCGCTTTTTGCAATCGCAAAGCAGGAACGTACGATATGCTTCGAATCGCGTAGAAACCTTCGTGTGTAAAAAATCACGAAAGATTTTCGACGAGTTTCTATTGCGACATCGGAATTGTTATATAGAGAAAATTTAAAACTTCCGGCATTCTTGATTTTCTGAACCATATATGTTTTGTTGGCATTTAATGAAATTCTACAATTACTTTTAAAGAAAACATCATATAATAAAAAAATATTGACTTTATAAAATAAAGCTTTTTACTCTTAATTTTTTACAATAATAAATATTAAATATTATTATATTTATATATATTAATAATTAATGTTAATTTCTGTCATGCTTTTATAGATTTGCGTGACAAATATAAATTTTCATCAAATCAAATTATTAAAAAATGTTTAATATTATTAATTAAATTCTTACAATCTTAGTCGAAAGGATAAAAGAATGAAGTGGAAGGTCTAAGGCCGAGAAAATTCAAAGTCGATACGTCGAGCATCCTTCGCTGCCCAATGAATCAAATGCGCGGAGTCCCTTTGTGCTGTCCGAAATACAAGGCCCGGTCGCCCCTGCGGTCCCGCCGTCTAAATCTAACACGATAAGTAGGCGGTGCCGATTAATCATGATGGTAAAGTCGTTCGGTACGATTCGGCCAGGTCCTCTCTCTCTCTCTCTCTCTCTCTCTCTCTCTCTCTCTCTCTCTCTCTCTCTCTCTCTCTCTCTCTCTCTCTCTCTCTCTCTCTCTCTCTCTCTCTACTCTTCTCTTTCTGACATTATATATCCACATATATCCATATAAAATATGTAAATCTACAGGGTAAACTCTTTGCAATTGTCTCAATACATCTATATAATTGTATAATTTAAAAGATCAATTAAAATAAAAATATATATGGTACCAGAAGAGTAAACTTCTACGATTATTCTCATATAATTAAAAGATTATTTTTATCATTAGTCTGATCTTTCGACAGATCAAATAAAAAAAAAAAAAAAAAAAAACACATGAGTCTACCATCGTTCCGTCGGTCGTGACTTTATTGAACCTCATCCGATCACCCTTGCAAATTAAATGCGCGAGTTATTTCGGGTGGTAAAATCTACCGGACCACCCTGTATGTATGTATGTATGTGTATACATCGGGCCTCGCGGCATATCCTGTGAGATTGAGACCTCCTCGCGTCGAGACTCACGCCGGCCGAAGCCCCGTGTGAGGCCGCCCCCTCGTTCTCCATTTCTTTTAGGGCCCTGGGCCCCACGATGGAGGTCCGTCGCGCCGCTGTGCCCACACACCGTGTAGCAACGCTATCGTCGAACGATTTCGTTGACGCGATCTGGAGAATTTTTCGCACTCGTTACGGACAAATGTCACCGCGAAAAGTGAAAAAAGAGCAAAATAAAATAAAGAGATTCTTGAGAAGTTCTTGAGAGGTTCTTGGCAAATTAATAATAAGCACATACATGCGCTCATTTAGATTCGTTTGAAACATGTTCGCTTCTAAAAAAATTCTTGTCTGCCTCGTTTTGAAAATATTAACAAATTATTTATTTAGACATAGCAGAATATTCAATGTGCAAATTATGTGTTGTTGTAAATCAACGAAAAAAATTAGTATCGATATAACTATAATTTAAAAACAAAATGTTTTTATGTTTAAGAATACGACAAAAGTACATCAAGTAAGTTCAAAATATCTCTATAAATCCCATAGGTAACTAGATTAATCAAAAAACTAGATGAGAAGATGAATACAGGAATTTATATATTGGATCTTATTTAGTTCTCCGACATACAATTAATGTGGAAAATCGTTAAAAAATTCTTCCTGAAGCAACACCTTACCTCCAGAACGCTAATTCCCGCATTCTGAAAGTCTTGGTGATCATTTTAAGAGGAAAATAATCTTGACAGTCTAACTTCGAAAAGTATTCGAGTTCGCAAGACGAGCAAAATTTCAGCGTCAATTAACGGTAACTGTGCTAATGCCTCTCGGAAAATTACTGCTGCTATTACTGTCTCTTTTGTATTTATATTTAACGCAATTTGCTGAACGCGTCTGAAATGGCGCGGGAGAGATACGCTTGCTGGTTTCCGCGTTTCGGTGTTCCACTCCGCTCGAAAATCAACCATTGTTTTAAGGTGGCTGATCGCTGTGGTTGCCGGAACCGGCGAATCGAAATTACATTCCGTCTAGACGTGGCCTCGCAGAAAATGTAATTAACCGATTCCACCGCTCTAAGAAGACGCGCTCTCTCTGTGAAGTTGTGAATCCGCACGTTTCATGAGAAGGGTTCCTTTTCATTCATCTCTCCAGCTTTTATTTAGCGAGAGAAAAGTAGTCTCTTTGCTAGTCAGCTGCTAAATACGTATAAGCATTTTAATACAAAAATTTTATCGATTTTTTTACAGCCTATGTCGCTCTAGCGTATACTTATAAAATATGTTCGTAATTATTTCTTATATAAATCTCTTTTGAACTCACAATTGTTCTTACATAAATTATAAGTTTTCTTATATTATGAATATAACCATAAGTCTTCTTTCAAATGAGAATTTAATTTGTTGAAAATAAAAAAAACACCTTCCCAGAGACAGTGAAAAAAACATCGATTTGATTTCTTTCTATAAGTTATCGCGTTCGCCGTGCAAAACTTTCGACACGCTCTTATTACTGTCGAGTATTCGAATGACGAATGCACAATTAAGGGCCTCGGATAAGCGTGTTAGATCGCGCGAGGGCCAATTAAACTATTGCGTGCGCGTGAAAATCATGAAAACCTTTTCTCCGTGCGCAAGCCGCGGGCGCATAAATCTTACCGTTGGAAATCTCGCGGTTTCATCGATTGAGGTGACTGACTACCTGCATAATGGTAACGTTACTCAACGTGCACGTATATGCGCGCCCGTGCGTATGTGCATTAATAGCATAGTAATTATGAAATTTACGTGCAAAAAAAAGTGAACATTAATAATACAAATAACAAGTATAATGAATCCGGGGCGGAATCAAAACTTGTACAATTTACTTGTAGTTTATATTAAGTCAAACTTTCGTAGAGTTTCTGAATTGCGATTAAAAAATATTAATATTTTTGCACGAGAATGTATTACAGTAATTGGTTATATTTTTTTTTTTATCGTAAAACTAACATTCTTTCGTATAAACATTTTTTTGTTAACGTAAATTTTTGATATTGATTTATTTATTAATTTAATTAATTACATTTATACATTTAATCTATTATTTTATTGCCGGTGGTAATTCCTTCAAAATAAACATTTAGCAACGCTCTAAAATCTTTGATTTTAAAGGATAATTTAAATTTAAAAAAACTTCTGAGCATGGATTATGCAAGTAATGTATCAATTACGTAAATAAAAACTATTAATGTATCTAAAGTATATAACACTACTGTTACTTTTTCAACAAATTTAAGTTTCCTCTTATAATAAGTTAGAGTGTTTCAAACTACCCTTTGCCCTCGTCGGCAACTTGCTTGACCTCATTTACGAGCTGTCACAAGGCGTCTTGGCCTGAGTAGTCTCAAGGGTCAAAGTTAACCAACAGAAAATAGGTACGAAGGGTACGGGAGACGCCCAGGTGCAAATTGAAGGGCTGAACGATTGTTGGACCTTCGATCGGTCCGTGTGTACTCCGGCGCCTGTGTCCGGCACTACCCTACCGGGTCATTCATAAATAAACGTGTCAATGTTCCAGGAGATGAATCCAGATTGCAAAGCCGAGCCGTCTGCGTCGACGTGCACATTTACGAATCACCCTCTACAAGCGTGTAGCTTTCCACACACCCGGCAATATTGCCATTAGCAAGCAAGCCTCGATTCCGTTATACATCCTATACGGCCGTTTAGCGCGCGGCACTTACGAATAAATTAACCGGGCCCTTCAAAGGGCGCACAATAGAGGCATCGCGGTACTTCTCGTCTTCAGGCACAGCCGCCGCAATATATATAATTATGACATTAGCAAGTAATTTTGGTTGCCGTGCGGAGTCCCCCGGTTTCGGTAGGTAGCTTATACGTATAGGCGCATGTAGCAGCCGCATGCAACTATACGTTAGCTACCGGCGAGATAGCTCACGGCGCTGTTTATAGTTGTGACTACGTTGTCGATAACGGTGGCGAATTGAAGGGCGCCCCTTTGAAGCTGCCTAGTGTAGTTTCAACCTGGAGCTCCCTCTGCTTCTTCCCTCTCCCGCCCTTTACCTTACGCGAGCTCTCTATTCGGATGTAATATTCGGTCCCATGAATATTTACGCATCAACGTGCTTATATTCATATATATCGATATTTATATTTATATTTTTATTTATATTTATATTCTCATGAATATTGAAGTTAGCTGTTAAAAGAGAGGAAGAAAATACACGAACGGACCCCGGCCGGCCGATAGCGACGGTGTGAGAAAATCGCTAGAAAAGCGTGTTTCTCTCACTTCAATGCGAACACGGCGCGGTACTCAGCCGTTCTCCCTGGTGAACAAAGGAAAAGCACCAGAGGGGAGAGAAATATTTTCATAAAGATACGAGAGAAAGCAAATGGAAAAATGTGATTACAATGTTTATGAAGAATCTTCGTTTGCGTGCTTGTGTACAATACCATCTCTCGAATAATTTTATACATAAAAATAGCGACGCGTCGGAGATAATACAATTTCGTTACTTTATTTTAATTACTAAAGAATTTCCGAACGCAGAAATTATTTAATGACAAAGACTTTGCCTTCCTTCTCTCTCTCTCTCTCTCTCTTCCCTCCCCCTCTCTCTTTCTCCGCTTCTCTTTCGCTCTAGTTATGCTACTGTATCAACTCTCAATCCCTATCGTTTTCGTCCTGTTTAAAACTACTATCCTTAATTTTTCGTACAACCGTGATGCCATCAAAGTTATATTAAAAAAAACTTTGGGGGTGAAGAGTCTTCAGTGCACAAGGTCAGCCCTGTCCGTTTGTTCCACTCCAAGCGTGAACCAGGTAAAATTCGAATAGGACGTTTTCGACCCATAGGTAGGGATTACGTAAGTAACAATGACTTTTTAAAAAACTTTTTTTTGTTAATTAAGTATTTTTGGACACGTACATGCATTTTAAAACATAATTATGTATATACTTTAAGTTAAACATCTACAATGAAAATTTGAAATTCAGAAACCATTTATTCATTCTGTTCTCAATCCATTAACTAATAAATTGGAAAAAAGAAAAATGTTTTTATTGTTCATATAAAGATGATAAAAAGACCAATCAATGTTGTGCTCGATGCAACAAACTCGATGATGACCATCGTTTGCGATGACCATCGTTTAAATTGCTGTCGCAACTGCTTTTAAACTGTCCTTTTTCTATTTTTATAGTAAAATTTTGTATTTTTATTATGTATTAAAAAATAATTTGTCAAAACTTTAAGCTGAAAAAAAAGTTGATTTATTGATCTTTCTTTATTTTGCAACGCTTTTCATCATCCTCAAAAAATACCAATTTTTATATGCTGAAATTGGATATCTGCTTTCATTTTACGTTAATTAGACATTTTTTTTTCGTAAAGAGAAACCTTTTTTCTTCCAGAAACTGATTAAAAAAAATTTGTTTTCCAAATTTTTACCACATCGCTATATATATTTTTTTTAATTAACTTTTTTACCAATTCTTATAACTGTTTACTAAAAAATACATATTAAATTTTTTGAGGGAAGGGGGTAATATAATGGTAGTTTCTTGAAAAGAAATGTTTAAAGGGTATAGGGTTAGGTAGGATTAGAGGGTGCCGAAAAACACGGTAGGGATTGAGAGTTAATTCTTGCATTTACATGATTAACGGAAATTTAAAAATAAAGCAAACTGTCTTTGATGTTTGAATTAGCGTAAATTCGAAGAGGAATTAATTCGATACTCTTTGTTACTTTCGCACAAGAATAATTCATAGCGACGTACGCTATTCGCATAGGAAACCTACCTCGGAGGCTTGCGCGCGATTAAATAAGCCGTCATATGCAATATCGGGAACGTAAGCGATATCGGGAACGTGACCCAAGAATTAATTGCGGCAGCAAATGTCGCTGTCGCGCTCCTCCCTTCCTCCACCCCCTCCCTAGAATGATCGGAACTTTCCAAACTTGGGTCGTGAACCGGGATGGAGGAGGCCATTCAGCCTTCCGCACGATCGCTGTGTGTATTGACAACATTAGACTCGGTCCTCACGTACGTAGTTATTGGTAGCCGGTCGTACGGCAAACTGGTCTAGGTAATAGCACGCCGCACGCCGCACGCCGTCTAGAAACGTGGACAAGGGAGGAAGAAGCCGTACCGCTGAAAGATCAAGCAGAGGAGGACAAAGACAAATCGAGTGGAAAAGAGAGAGAAGCGAAGGCGTAAGAGCACGATGGGTCCCATAATGCTACGGTGTTCGATGTGGGAACCATAACCCTGGTCGAACGGCGATTAGTCCCGGGCCACCGCGTTGTTTACTCTGGACAGGTTCTGCCTGCCACCTAGTTTACGTTATTATATATGTCCGTCCGAAACAGACCCGTGCGCGGCCACCGACCGCCGGCGTGGATTTGGCTCACCGCCGTAAGGCTCTTTTAAATCGCATTCTCGGGGGGTCTAATGATTTCGCGGAGATTTCGTGTGGATCTGGTTGACTAAGGTGCATGTATGTGTCTATGTGTCCTATAAGATCTATTCATGTGCTATCTTTCGCATCAAACAGTTTTATCATAATATATCGTCATTTCTGTAAGCAAAGATTTATGGAAAAATATTGAAAGAATGTATATGGGGTGCACATATAATTATTTACACTGTTAAATCTTAAAAAAGCAAATTTAAATCAATTACTTAAGTTAAATAACATTTTGTTATTTTTACAACTTTCATGTATATTGAAATTTATTAATTTAATATTATAAGTTAAAAGAAGAAAAAAAGAATCTGATTAATCAATTTCTGTGATAGAATTACTTAATTTTAAAATAACGTTCATATTAATGTGTGTGCACCTAGTAAAATATATATATATATATATTAAATTTAACTTTATTGTTTTAATTAAATTAATATCATTAATTTTATCGTTAATTAATCGTTAATTTAAAATATCATACGTCCGTACATACATACATATATACATACACATACATTTATTTTAACACCGAAAATTTTGAACATAGGAGAAAAACCTTAAAACACCTTTAAAAAAGTTATATATTTAAATATAGATTTACTTTAAATAATAAATATATAAAAACGTTGCTTACTTATTTTCCATATAATTTTCGAATAAATTCATTATAAACATGTAAAAAGAAGTACATCTTTTTAGTGAAGCGTAGAGCGAGTACAAGCAGAGCTTGTAGTAGCTGAGCTTGCTAGATTAAGGGTTGAATTATCATATTATAAATTATTCTTACGATGCAAGATGTTATCATGTTCCTTTTGTAGGAGAACTTTAGAAGCTTCAAGACATGTAATTTCTCTGGCGTAAAAACCGTCAGAAATAAATATCTTCAATGCGAAAGACCAAGTTTTATCAAAAATTTGTGTTTTATTGTTTCATAGAAAGAAGAAATGTCTAAAAAAAAGTAAGTAAATATATTTAAAAAAAAACTTCTCGAAACAATTCAGATTGCATACGGCCGCGTAAATTTCGGTATGGCGGTGTAAACGAGCGTTCGTAAAGTCGTGAAATGCAAGGAAAATGTCAGATGCGAAGAAATTTGTTCTTTCGGAGTCGTAAGCGTTCCTGTTAGCGAAGTACGGAAACGCAATTCTCTCGTACTCCGCCGTCTGATTGGAGTTTGAATAATAAATCGATAAATGAACGCCGACCTTTCTCCTTCTCTAAACTAAAGTTACGAGCAATGTGCACTGGTAGACTCTCTTTCGTGACACTCAATCGTTCCTTTCGATTTTATCGAACCACAGTCGTGTTGAAATTCGTGTCGACTTTACTCAATATAAAAAAATCAATCGAAGAGCTTGTTTCCAAAAGAGCAGTTCAAGAGTCGATTTCTTTTCTATCTTGAAAATAGACAAAAATGTCTATTAATATGTAATAAACGTCAGACAGTAGAGTGTAGAACAGTTGCAATATTCATGGCATTAATTTTGTGAACTCGTTCATATTTTCATTGACCGATAATGCCGATTTATATAAAGTGCAAACGTGCAAGCTATGTATAAAGATTACTTTTGGTTAAATTACGAAATGATTATTTTGGCTTCTTCTTAATTACGTCAGGTCTCGTTTTGGCGAAATTCAACTAAAAAGTGGAAACCGGTACATATATTGCATATATGTATACACATGTATATGTGCGATTCTTTTTTTCTGTCTTCTGTACTTTTCCCATTACAGCTGTGGCACTGTATTACTCTACCTCCTATTCTCTGGCTTACTTTATATGCATTATTCTTTGTAAATACGTATCCTTCCATTGTGTCCAAATGCCATGCATTTAAAAAGATTTCCTAGGCGGTGGCGAATCTTATCGTCCTACGCAGACAACTCTCATCTCTTGATGATAATCTTTTGAATCTTGATATCACACTCGATCGTACGGGCTGTGTAAGTACATTTTATAAAATATAAATTATACAAGACGTCCAATATAATTTTGCATACTGAATTGATGCTATAAATGTTTACACAGGTTATGATTATTCATTGCAAAATCTTCAGAGCTTATTTAATTAAGACTAACAAGAGCTAAATTTTTTTAAACGTCACAATTTGACCCGATTCCTGAAAAAGAATCGGATTAGGAGCGACAGGCACTCTCGAAATGGAGAAAGAGAGCGGGGAGGGGGGACAAGAGCATGTCGTTCAAGAATGCAGAGTTTGTAGGGAAGACGATGGTCCGCGGGACAACACCTTCCGACCTCCTCCGTGAGTTCGGAAGCTTCGGATCGTCGCATACACATGCAAGGCGGCTTCAAGTAGGTCTTGAATTTCTCACGTCCCAGCGGGAACGAGCCGGCAGCATTTGATCGTGGTGTACGCAAGCGATGTTTGCCCAAATAATTCCCGAATTAGTGGGGATGTTTGAGTAAGAGTGAGAACCTCGCGAGAGCGTGAACGTCACCGTTAAGCGATTCCGAGCGGAATGCCCGTTTTCTCACAAGAAAACCTTCTGAAGATGCCACATGTAACGTACATACGCATTTTCATCACTATTTTAATATATTGTTATATTCCGCTAAAAGGTAATTTTTACTCGCGCTTTTGATTCGTGCAATTACGTTTCTCACATTTAATTTAAGTAGCACAAATATAATTATTTGAAACACAGTAAGATAAATGGGTTTATTATTGCTATTACAAATTTTTTGAAACAAATCCAAATGCAATTATTATAAAATTTGATTTGCTTTTGATAACATAGTTTTTTATTAACACAAACGTATAAGAAATTTTTGAAAGCATAACTATAATACAAACGTATTACAAATTCAATTAATAAAATAGTTGAGCTAAAAAAATTTATTTTATTCAATCGAATAGGTCTCTCAGTGTAGATGGTAACAAAAAATATTCATTTTTGAGCACTAGTCTGTTTCCGTCCTCTATTTCATTCGTGCCATTCATCAGTACGGTTTAATTAACAGTCTATCATTCGTCATATTCGGAAATGATTCACGTGAAACATACGAATAGCAACTTTTTCCAAAGTATCATGAGAAACGAGCAAAAAAAATTAGCGCAACGTATGGACGATATTGATGCCGATTCTCTTGGGTGGAAAACAAGAAGACAGAGACTCCTCCTTCCTTTGGTAATATCATCGGCGCGGTAAACTCGATAAGAACGCTACCGTAAAAAGTTACGGTAGCTTTATTTTATTACGAAAAGAACCGGTGCAAAATCCGGGCGGATACGTTCGGGGATGGATCGATTTATATGGGGTGATTCGAGAACCGCAATACCTGAAAAACGTATCTGGGGAATAAAAGTAAAGAGAAAAGTCTCGATAAATTTAGGTTCCAACTTCCGCTGTGTAAAAGAAGTACGGCGGTGTGTTAATAATAAAACATAGAATCAATTCTCAGAAAAACAAACCTGACAGAAAAACGAAAACATTTACTTTAATGAAATTTATTTAATAAAATTTAATTAAGAAAAACTAGCTAATTTTTGGGAATATATATCAATTTAAATGTTAATTCACTAATGTAAACTGCGCGTGTGTGAAATTTGTTAATAATTTAATATTTGTAAAAAAATTTGCAAACAAAAGTCTATCTTCACACGCTCACTAAATTCTTAATATACTTTATAAAAAGACATCGAAATTTAATAATGCATACTATAAATGAGACAGAGCATGTTTTTTAACTCTATTTTATGAAGATAAACGAAGCTTCTCTTGAAAAGCTACAAAATTTACTTTTAATTTAGGCGAGATACGAACGAGAAAGAGGATCTTAAATAATCGTGATAATAATAAATACTTATTTGTACTTATAAATAACTGGAGAAAGCCGACTTAGTTCAATACAAATTTTTTATATTTAACTTTGAGTCATATTGAGACATATTGAGAATCTCACTTTATAATTCTATAAATTTTCTTGTTCACTCTAACGTTTTCTCCAGATAACGCGTTTCCTAGAATAATTTCCTTTCGTGTCACCTTGTACAAGATTCATTCGCTATGTTGCGATTCGGCCCAGCACTGCCGATCTTACGACCTCGCACGTTTTGCTGGCGGCTCTTACTGTCTTTAGGAGCATCAATCTTACTGAAGAGAATGCACTGTCTTCGGTCGCGTGAAAAGTGCTTCTCGTCGCCACATTGCCCCGAGAAAAAGCTTCGACACAGTGAGAACGGGTTTTGCGCCTTAAAAGCTTCACTCCGACGAAACGAGAACAGTCAGTTTGACAGACGAGAGAATGCCGAATTATTATACATGTAGAAAATATCTTCGCGTACGCGTTTGTGTGAGTAAAGTTGTCTTTAATCTTTTAACTCCATATATCAGATTTCTCAAATCGATTTAAAGAGACAGCATATAGATCATCAAATTTCTGAAGATTCTAAAATCAAATGAAGATATTTGTCTTTTAGTCTGATAAGTAAATCTATCTTTGTATTATCAGACTTCGAAAATCAACTGAATTATTGGCTATAAAAAATTGTTATACAAAATAAATAGCTTTCGAAATTTTATAAATTTATGATATTTATTATCGTATGCTTCTTTCAAAAATTATGAACGAAAATTTAGCTGATTTTATCCTGTACGTTCGGTTGTCGAGAAAAAAATATGTTTCATATTTTTGGCTGCTCTACAAGAGTATATTGAGCTTCAATAAATTCAGCAAATAACACAAAGACAGATTTACTTGTGAGACACACGCATACAATCGTGCACAACACGTAATAAGGTAAAGACTTCCTTTGCGCGGAATCTCGTTGATAATAATTGTTGCGAAATCATCGAAACATCATTCTTCTATCCGCGATTGATCACTCGAAACGATCGCTATACGTTTCCCAGAAATTTCGTAGGAAATAAGAGTTCTGAGAAAGAAGAAGAGAGTCTGAGAAAGATCTCAGACAAAGCCTTATGACAATCTGACGCCTTCTAAGGTGCACCGCAGTATGCATGCGTGCTACGAAGACACAGAACTACTAAACAAATGTCGGTAAAGCCACCACGGTATCGAGACTTCTTCTCTCTACCTTTTAGGGCTTTAGAGATATATGATCGCCAGCTGTCAAATCTCATCGCATAATTTTTTTCCACGATCTTTGTGTGCATAAAATCTCAATCAATTGTCTTTTGCTACAAAATTTAATAAAAATACATTCTATGGACTAACGAGTTTTACTAAGTTCTTCATAGAAAAACGAATTTTATTGGCATGAATTAAATACAGAAGTAGTAGCAGATTTAGAGTTTACGAAACCTTAAAGCATTCTATATAACTAGAATTGCTTTTTTAAATATAAAAATATTTTTCACTCTGCTGTGCGAACTTTTCATTTTGCAATAATAAAAATATAATGGCTATGATTGTCAAATATAGAATATTCGTTTAGAACCTATTTATCAATGAACCCGAAATAAAAACTTTCAGTGATTGAATTAACGAAGGCCTGGGACGAAGATTATGGAACAAAAGACCACGGAAGGGGAGAGAGAGAAAAGAAGAAAAAGAGAGAGAGAGAGAGAAGCGGGTTTTCAAGTAATATACCATAAACAGCCAAAGACAAGGCTGACTCTAAATGGCTGCGGACAGGAATCGCGATGCCATGTGTATGCTCGTGCTCATAAGTCCCGACATAGTCCGCGCCAGGCTATCTTTTCGACGAATCGTCCTTTTTTACATCTCTACGTCGCTGAAACTAGCTGCCCTCTTTGCGGCGAACGAGCAGATGCCACGCGAGAGAGGAGACAGTAAAATGAACATGTACATGTACATCGCGGCCTTCATCGTATGTTAAACGAATTCGCGTTTGCGAGAAAAATTCGGGCACAATACGACAGCGCGCAAGATCACGCAATTCCGTATCATGATCTATTCAGTTTCTCGACAATGACGATCTTTGACGATCGTGGAATTCGAGAAATCCACGAAAAAGCAAAATATAAAAGTCATCTTTAATTACAACGAATTATTGTGACAATATTGCCGTGTAATATAACAAATTATATATTACAAGAAAGCTATTTGCAGTATTAAATAAAAACTTCAATAATAAACTAAAACCAATTAATTAAAAAATATACAATATATTAATAAAACTTATAAAACATTACGTCTACAACTAGAAAAGTCACAGCTATTAAAAGTTGGTTTCCTAGAAATCATGATTAATCCTTTGATTGCAAGAGTCTAGTAATACAATTACGCTGATTGTGCGCGAGTTCTGATGCGATAGCGTAAATACATACGAGTGATAACTCAATACTCAAATACGGAAATACAGAAACGCAGTAGATAGGGAACGTAGTAATATTTGTGTACTAAAGCGCAAATTTCACATTTGGAGCAATTAAGTCAATAAAATGTAGCCGACGGTGTAGCGAGCACATCGACAGATTAGGTACATTTACTTCTTTCATAAATGCAAAAGTTTTAAGATGCGAAAAGTGTTGTTTAAATTATGCGTACGTTGAAAAAGTAGTATTTTTAAACTTCTCAAATATGATATGAAGTAAAATAGCTTGGTTTATGCAAATTATAAAAATTATAGAACTTTTCTTTGTCCATCGATAACATTTTAAATAATTTCTTTTTGCATGTAAAAATAATACTGACATTTAAAACGATCGCAATGTGATATCAGGCAAAAATTAGTCTCATCACTTGTCACATTAAAAAAATAGAATGCGCAATTAACTTTTTTACATGTGAATATAGATATATAAACAGATGTAAGCGAGCAATGTGCACATGTGCGATCGGCCTTCCTGCATATTTGATCACCCGGAAATGCTTCGTTACTCTATAATACCATCAATATCGGCATTTAATGCGGAACGTGAAACTGCCATTGCAACGAAGCTGAAATTGCGTATCATCGATTACGCAGTCCAACTATTAGATAATTATTAAACGCGCCGTATTATTTACTGAAAAACAGTCGTCGGAATATACAACATACAACATGCAGTGTCGCGCCGTTTGCTGAACTTCGAGAGCGACAGGGACGCGTTTATACGTGAAGATGTACACAGGGAGGCTTTTTCTCTGAAGAGGTATCGCGTACGCTTTGAAGGGATATAATCAGGTCCGACAAACCCGGAAGTACGTGCCGGCACAAGCTCGTAAGAAAGACCTTTGTACCTAAGATACGCAAACCGGATGCACAACCGCCTCTTCCGTGTTCTTCCCGTCGTTTGCCCAGCTGTGTTACGCGACACGCGGAAATCGTGTTAGGAACAAACGACGACACACGCAAAATAAAAATGAGAGCACATTTCTTAATTGACACTTATTGTTAGTTCTAGTTGATGAGATTATATAAACATTGTAAATTTATAAAATTTACTTTAACAATTTATTACAATATCTACATGAATTAAAAAATTATGTTCTTCAAATAAAAGTTAACAAGAGACAATAATAACAAAGCACTATAAAAAGATTTTATATGCGTTTCGATATCGTATAAATGCTCTGCATACATTGTACAAAATTTTAATAAAAATATTAAATTTTTTGCTAAAAGAACAGTTAACAATGATTGAATACTGAGTGTAAAATTGTCATTGATGTACGTACATATCTATGGAATGTAAATTATAGCTTTTAAACATATATATATAATATTTAATTATCTAGAAAAATATAAAACGTATATTAATACAAATTTTATTACAATATAGTACTTTTTAATATTATTGCTGTAAAGCAATACTTGAGTAATTACACGCATTAGTACCAGCAACTATATAATAATTAAAATTAAATTAAGATAATTATATATATGATAAAGCTATCAATAGTGCAATTGCTGTAAACTAATTATAGTTTTAGAAATACTAACACTGCAGGAAACAATTTCCGAAGTAATAAAATTTTATTATACCTTATATAGATGTATGTAACTGCAAATATAAATATAATGATGTGATAAAATAAACTCGACAAACAGAAATTATCTTATAGAAAATTTATAAACGATAATTTTCCAAATAATAAAATATCATGAGAAATATTCCAAAGATAATCGCATCAATAGACACATATAAAAAAGAAATACGAGTTCTTTGAACACGAGAAAACTACCCGTACTTGAGTCACCTTTATCTCTAACCCTTTCGACCTTCTTGCCACAATATCTCACACGGATATTGAATGGTCCGGCGATTCGTGTTGATAGACAATTTGCCAATTTCCACTTCATTCCACCTCCAACCTCGTTCCAGAATGTAGCAGCATGCAGTCTCTCCCGATTCTTTTTCTCAATTCCTCGAACCGAGTACATTTTTCATTTAGATTCGCAAACGTTCCATTCATACTCACATGGAGTTTCTTACGATTAGAAACACACACACATGAGATAATAATTCTTCAAACAAGATATTTTATTATTATCGTTGTCTCCCATTGATTCTCATGGCTTCATTTTTTTTTTTACTTTTTTGTAAATACCAACTAGATTAATTAATTTCTCTACTACAAATATTAGTCAATTTACAAAATTTAATACCAATAAAAATTAAAATAAAAAAAAGTACTTTAATTTGCTATCTTTTCTTTTATATTCTACATAGATTATTTAGCAAATTATGTTTTCCTGTATGAGAAAATACTTAAATCCGTTTTGCATTAAAAAATTACTTCATTTTTTAAATCATAAGGATAAATATTATGCATTACTGTAATATATAACCATTCGTCTAAGTATCTATCTTAAATATTCATCTTATTTTTTATAATTCTTTATATATCGAGCAACAGATAAATTAAAAAGTAAAAAGGTATTCATTCTTAATTGTTTTTGTAATCAGTAATCGTTCAATTTTTATTATTTCCACATAAAATCCATATCAAATAATTTATTATTCACATGTCATGATTCAAAATAGAATTGCTCATATTTCATAATTCCATACACCATGTATCTGTACATATAAAATTCATCATGATGCGATAGTTATATCGGCAAATATTTGTAATAAACGCACTGCATGAAAACACCTTTAGTCGAAAATGGTGTCAACCGCGCGATAAGCCGTGCTTGTTATCCGTTACTATGCATACGCGTCGATCGCGCGGCTTTTGCCTGAACTCCATTTAAAATATCTGATATTCACCGCGCCACCAAATTTTGCATGAGTGGTTACCGCGCCGTTGTAATTTGTGGATTAAAGTCAGTAGTCTCTAATTATCGCATTAGTCCAATCGCTTGATTAATTCGTTTAATCATCGATTTATGCCTTTACTTTGCGTATTGTCCTGACAAATTAGAGAAACTGATAAATTCATTGAGATTGATATGATATTTTGGTTTTTAACGTATCTGTTTAATACTACAATATTTCCAGATCCACTTTTGGTATAAATTAATATCGGCGTGTGAAAAGTATAGTTTATTTCCAGTCTCATCAAACACAATCATAATTTTGCGCGATGAAAATATTATTGCACGCGCTGTGTTGTTTATTTTAAATTCATAAAAACTCCGTTATTAAAGCAAATTGATTGCAGTATTTTGCAAGCAAAATTATTTTTAAAATATTTTATCGTAACACATCTCACAAGTCAAATACTTTCTTTAAATAAATTAAACAAACACTAAAAAATGTAATTCACAAATGTGTAATTTTTAACGTTTAATTTATCAATTATTTTCTCAAATAAAATACAACTTCAAATATTTTTACGAGTTATATTAAATATATAACATTTTAGTAATACGTGTAATAGATATCTACAAAATATTTTCTTCATTTAACATTTTTAATATACATTTGTTAAGTTGGGTTTTAATATAGAATATTAAAACCCAACTTAACAAATGGGATAACATGCTGACATCTATTGGAGTCATAAAGGCAACCAACCCTTCAGCAAAATATTAATCGGAGTTGAAGGAAAGATTTAGCAAGATTTAGCATTTATATGTAAAATATAAATAATCATTACATGTTTAAAATGTAAATTATATGTGTAAACTATGTTTTACGCGTGTAATCTACATTTTACATGTTTGTATTTATGTAAATAATAATTAATAGAAAAATCTAATTTTATCTACAATAGTGCATATTATATTACATTTTTTATTTTTAATATATTTTCTTATTTTGTTAATACCATAATCAGACATATTAACAATCTTAAAAATTAATTACCTTTTTGTATTTTGTTGTACAATTTATAATAATTTACATTGTCTACATAAAAAATTATATAAATATAAATATAATGTAAATTTAAATAATATAAATAATTTATGTAGACGTAATCTTGAAATTTACGACACTAGTCCAAAATTTAGTATCCAATAATGACATATGATTTAATTTCTTATACAAAAATTAACTAATAAACTAATAAAATAAACTATTTTTTCTCAAATTAATTACTTCGAACTCTTGAGAAAATAAATCTTTCGCAATAAACCCTTCAACTGTATGCAACAATCTTATTATCAAAGAATCCTTTCAGGAAATCACGTGACTAACCGCGGATAAAGTAGAGATTTCGTATGAGAAAATTTCTGCTTTAACATCCCTTCAACTGATTGATCCAACTGTAGCTCGGTTACTAATACTCGGTGTGTGTCCTACGGTCGAATATTTCGTCTAAAAATCTGTGTATCCGATAAAGAACAAAACTTTCTAGCAAGCTCTATCGACAATTAATATAAACCTGTACCATTATCGACGGTTTCGTCCTATCCGCTGATAAAACGATAATAATCCAATCTTCTTGTCTTTCGTAATCCTTCGTTTCAACAATAATCATTGTTATTATTCGCGGACAAACAATTTCGCGGAATTCCCTCGAAAACAACGAATGCCAAGACCCTCATCAGGCAATCAAACAATCAATCCCACGTGAGAAGGCAGAAATCAACGGCAAGGAAGAAGGCGGGGGTGAAAATACGGCGAGAGTGAGGGGCGGTCTCTCTACGGCGTGACACACGACTTCGTGCGCCGCGGAAACGCGTTATTCAAATTTTATATTCGATTATGCAAATTAATATGAGACGCATAAAACTGTCTCTGGAATTTGTCGGACGATGAGGAAAGTGAAGGGGGAGCGTTCGGGGGGAAATGATTTTTATGTTTCTTCGGAAACAAAAGTCTACCGGCGCCAATCTCTCTCTCTCTCTCTTTGGTCTCATCCCTTGAATCGAATCCCCTCCGTTCCCTCGCTGTTCTTTGGCTCGCTGATGCCGTAACTTCTGGCGATATGCCCCTATTTCACAAAGAGATGGGAGTATGCAAAGGGGGTAACGTCGGTTCTCTTCGACACGTCGTGCATATGTCTTCCGGAAACGAGAAATATTGCGTCGCGAATGTCGCAAGGCGTGTTTCCAACTTCGTGATTTTCATTGTACTAAGCATCTCTCTCTCTCTCTCTCTCTCTCTCTCTCTCTCTCTCTCTCTCTCTCTCTCTCTCTCTCTCTCTCTCTCTCTCTCTTCTCTCTATCTATCTATCTATTTTGCTCAGAGTTCCGGAATGACACTAGTACATCCACGTAATGACAATTATTTCTAATCAGTTGCAAGCACGAAAAATTCAACAAGATTTTAAGTACAATAATTTAACAGAAATTTAAATACCGTATCTTTAATTGCAACACACGACGTTGGGATCTGTTGTTATTAAATCGACATTGAAAAAGTAATCGTGATAAATAATAAAATTAACATTTTATTTTCTTAAAGAAAGAACCTTTTTTTTTATTGGTTAAAGAATTTCCAGCCAAAAGCAAAATCGGGGGGAAGACACTGTACTTGGTGTCCCAGCCAAATTTTCCGACCAAGAGTATTGAGGATATCTTGACATTTTGCACGTCGGCGAATGGATTTCGACGACGTCAGGATATCCAATTTCAACGCCGGCTAGAATAAAGCGTGATATCGTCCCGCACGAACGTGATGGATGCATTTAGATTGCGCTCGGTAAATCGAGTTCAACGTAGACGCTACCGCGGCGTTCTACGGTGCGAGAAGGAGAGAAAGAGAGAGAGAGAGAGGGAGGGAAAGGGGGGGAGAGAGACGGAGAATGGAGGGATTTTAACGAAATCGTGGTGATGCCATGCAAATGGCCCGGTAACAGCTTCCGCGCCTGTATTCTCTGCGCGGCGGACACGCCGACTGTGTTGTGCACGGCGCGGCTTAACTCAATTCCATACATATTTTAACACCGACAAAACCGTAAGAAAATTGCGTGATATGCATAAACGACTTCGCAAACTCGGTTACAAAACGGGGATTGCGCGCCCGTGTCACGCGCGCGCGCGCGCGCGCGACCCCTTCATGCAAAATCATTTCGAGCGGAGTTGTTACCAGAAGCCTTTTTCCCGTTTTGGCTCGTAATAGTTGATAAATACCTACCTACCACGTTTCCTTCTCTTTCTCAGCAATCTATTGTCAACGTAAATAAAAATCAACCGCGATATACGATAGACGTGAACGCGGTAGCGATAAAAAAAATTCGGCAAGTAAAGCAAATTTCTGTGAGTTCTGCATTACTCTGCCGAATTTTCGAATGAAAATTTATATATAGAAACTTTTATTAATTCAGAATGCTTAGCTAAGCATTACTGTTTCCTTGAAAGATAAATAGAGAAAGATTCCCAAAGTTGCATTACCTTACCTAAAAGTTCAATAATTTTCAAGTTACTGAACTTGTAAAGTTTCTATGAAATTATTTGAAAATTATATAGGACTACCATGCTTTATTACACTCGGAACGTTAGGCAAATAGAAATTGTTATTTAAGTTTCATAAAAAATTGTGATACTATAGGTGCGTTCGGGAAGACGCTATTAGCGCTATCAGCATCAGTCTATCTTCATTACTCATTAAAAGTAGAACAAGAATAGACTGATGCTGATAGCGCTAATAGCGTCTTCCCGAACGCATCCTATAGCGATATTTCGAACCAAAATGCATTGTGTAGCTAGATTGCAGAAAAAATAAGGTAAATAACTTACATTTTGCTCATTTGTAATAAAATCATAAATTACTGTTGTAATTAAACTAAAAGAATTCAATTTTTCTTTTTATTCGTATTGTTTGTAAAATAGATAAATAAAGTTTTACAAAATTTTCTTAAATCACGATATTACTTAGATCAAATTTTTACTACTATAATATAATATAAATTATTTTTTTAATGGGTAAGAAATAGGAAGAAATATAAAAAGTAATAGATCCAGAACCTATAAATTGTGCTCTCAAAGAATATAGAGATTGTAAAGAAAAAAATAAATAAAGTAAAAAAAAATATGGCGTTTTGATAAAAAAAACATTTTACGATATTCTGGAATTTTACTCGGTTGGAAATATAATATAAACTCCATCAATAATATAGAATCATTGTGATTTTGGCAACTTGCGATGTGATTTAGAATTTTCTTAAATTCCACTTGCATGAGCTTATCAAAATATTTTATTTAAAAAAAAATTATAATAATGCAAAAAAATTATTTAAAAATTCATTTTAAAAAAAGAAAATATTGCACTCTTTATTACGATGTAAAAAACTTCAAAAATTTCTTCATAATTTCTGAGTTATAAGGCTTTATATTAAAAAACAGTGCAACTCCAATAACCTTTCTCCAATTTTTTCTCCTTATTTCTTTCTTCTTGCGTAGAATAAAATGTAGATGTAAAATGTATAGAATAAAATTATTAATTTACCGTTTCAATTATCTTAAATTATTAATCCTATATCAATAACTTTATAAAAAATTTTGTTTTTAATACTAGTTGTGTTACCAAGCGCTGTGATAATACAAAGCTTGCATTACCAAAATAAATTCTCTCCTGCCACGCTACAATAAAATCCGTATATGCACGCTTTGCATTGTTACGTGTCACGCGTGTACATGTGCGTACCGAGAATGAAAGAACGTTGAGCTCGATAACGATCCGACCTACGGCCGTCCAGCTCCAGTCGCATCCGGAGGATGAATCGGCCTGGCGCGGTACAGAAGAGCAACGTGCAGCGACCACATTAAATTATCTATCGCGCAATTATTCATTTATGCTTATTCGCCTTGATACACCCGCGGATCTTGAATTATTACCGGCTTAACCGGATTTTTAATTCTAACGTATTACCATACTTATCGTAGCGTACGAGCGATTCGCGTCTCGCCGAGCCGCGCCAGGCCGATCCAACCGTTTTTCTGATATTTTTTCGCTAAAATAAGAAATAAAATTTTAACGCATAATGTCAAAAGAGAACATTGCTTTTTGATGTACGGAAACAAAGCTTATTATTTGTATAAGCAACTAATTAATTTTACTGTTTTCCATTTAATAAATACCTTTTTTTTTTAATTTTGTTATCAATAATAATCTTATTAGAATATACTTTTAGAATTTAGTAAATGCTGTCAGTCAGAATTATAATATGTATAAAAATACATGTATAAAGAGATTCGGTAGCACTCATATTTAAAAAATTTAAAGAAATTTTTAACGTTAAAATATAATAATTTCAACAAATTGCGTAAAATTTAAAAAGAATCATCCCTTCAAAATCGTAATTCCAAGAAGGATCCAGTCTACGCTGGAAATTCGGTAAGGAGAAGTTGAATCCCTCTTGTGCACAGCATCCACGATGGTTGGTTGCAAGGAAGGCATATTTAGTACATAAATCAAAGCCCGAGTGGCCCTTGCTGGAGGCTAGGAGTTTATATGCTAATATAAGGTGGAGCACACTGTACGCCGGTCGCCATCTTGACCGCAATGTAGCGTCTTGGAAATTTACAGCGCAAAATGTACCGAAATTATCAATATGGCTATTTATTGTTTTTCAAAATAAAAAAAAAACTTTTTAAATATTAAAAAAAAATCTTATTTTTTAAATCTCTATGTGTAACAAATTTCTTTAGCAAACAAAAGCATGCTTAAAACTTTTCTTTAGGCTTCATATCAATTTTTATAAGAAAAAAACTTTGAAAAGTCATAACATCCAAACAAAAAAATATTATGTACAATATGAAAAGAGATTGAATGGTCAATCGACTTGAATGAGAAGAAAATACGTGGAATTTTTTCCAAATTGTGTACATTTAAACTACCTTCGCGTAGCGGTCATAAAAATGAAAAATGGTTTCTCGAATACGGCGTGTTTTGTATGCTAACACAAAATTGAGCACGCGGCGCGGACTCCGCCATCTTGACTGCGATAGCGTCTTGTCGAGTCCGGGGTCGAGAGGTGGCTGAAATATTCTCCGTGCCCGAGATTACCAATATGCCCGCGACACAGCGAGTCCATTCTTTCTCGGTGAACGAACAGAGTTACCGTCTAGATACTTCCGAAACTTGGCGCACCCGCGGTCGAAATATATCGCTTTCGCTTCGCGTACCGAAAAGTTTTGATGCCGAAATTGTCAATGAAAAACTGCAACATGGGCTATATAAAACTTTATTTTTCATAGATCTATCAAGCAGAAATAATAACTATTCTTTTTATATGGTCTCGTTAAAAAAAAAAAATACGCTTGTTAACGTTGATACATGCTGTAAGTTTGTAATTCATTATAAACACGTCCGTTATTCCATCAAATTTTTCTTAGTTGCGTAATAAAATTCGCAACGTTCTGAGAAGAGGATCGATCCAAATAAATAATTTTAAAATCAGGCAATTATCTCAGTCAATCAATGCCGATGACGTCGCAACGCACGCAAGCTCGCGATGCAAAGTGAGCGACGCAATTCCAGGTTCAACCCTAGAGCTTCGAGATCCAGACGTGCTTTCTTCGGCAACCTTTAATAGCGGCGTTATGGCAAACATTTAATTAAACTTGTAACGCGTCTTCTCCCTCACCTTCTACCCCTCCGTCGTCCTTTCTCTCCCAGGCTAAGGGGCTCTCTCCGTTGTTATGCGCGGGACGTAGAGGAATCCAACCCCCCTCCCCCTCCCCTCACCATGTCACAGCGTCGTAAAGGCGATTGCCGGTTTGCTGCGCCGTGTTTCGTAATACGGGCATCTTCGTGTTCGTGTTACGACCCGTCGTTTTCTTATCTCGACCCGGACGAACGTGTCATCTGCTCTGCGGCTCTTTCCGCCCCCGCCAATCCCTTCGCCCGACCGCTGCCTTCCGGTAAGCAATGAAGAACTTGACTTCCTTGTGGCATGGCACGAAATTTTCGCGAAATATTAAAATTTTATTACGCGAGCCATACGGAATGTCTTACAATTAGTGTCTACTAGACAAATGACATGACAATCATCAACACTCACGATTGATCAATTAAAAATTTCGAATTAAACATTTATGACTCAGCTTATTTAATTTTTATTTCGGCATATGAGTTCATTGCTTGCTTCGTAATTCAAATTACAATTATTTTTCTAAAATCACAATATAGCTTTACTTAATTACACAA
Organism: Monomorium pharaonis; assembly: GCF_013373865.1. NCBI lineage: Eukaryota > Metazoa > Arthropoda > Insecta > Hymenoptera > Formicidae > Monomorium > Monomorium pharaonis. The sequence continues at coordinate 9,132,681 of NC_050471.1, forward strand.
ATACAAATGTATTTACGCATGCGCGTAATATTTTTACATAATGCAGATTACTGTAAAAAAGTAATCTGTTGTTTTTTTTTTTTTAGAAATATGTTGCCCAGATAAAAAAAACAATTTTTTATCAACAATAGGATGTAAATGGCATAATTCGAATACTTTGATCCACGCAGAAGCTTTAACCTCGTAAGGATTTCCGGTTAAGCGGCGACAAGTATATTTAGCTTCCGCTAGTGCAACGGCACCGCCCGGAGAAAAAAATTCTTTAGCCGCTTAAATATAAACGACGTCGGCGGGAAGACCGACGGGTTTGCTATTTCCATTTTTCATCAGGATCCCTGTAATACGGGGGTAGAGGTGCCGCGGCGGCGGCAGGGCGGGGGCGAAAAGGGAAGGCGGAAAGAGAGCGGCTTTGGAAAGGGCGGGAACGGGTGTTGTATAAAACCGCTCGCGACATTACCTCCAATATTCACAAAACGGATTCTCCGGCAGCCGCCTCATCCAGAGCGCACCCGCCTGGCCCCTCAGACCTCCCCCGAACCCCCCGCAGCCTCCACGGTCCGCCGTGGTAATGAGGTGGTTTCAATTCTGGCCTCGGGGCGCACATCCCGGCCGGTGGTGTAGGTGCACCAGCTATTGCCATGTAAATGTCCAAGCGAGAGGGAACGATTGCGCGAGATTGATAGGGGAAAGGGAAGGGGAACGAGAAGGGAGCGAATGAGACTTCCACGATCCATCCACGAGTCGTCGCACCTGCACGAATCTCCCGAGAATCTTTCCGAGATAGCTGAGGATAACTGCGAAAAGTGATGCGCAACAGTGCGATGAACACGTATAGCTTGTCACACTGACGATAACGTCAAAAAGAAACCAACTTAAACGTGTGATCGTTTTCAGCTACTTTCGTTCTAAAAGAACTTAAAATACTTGTTTTCTAATAACCACGCTTCGCTCGAAATTGACTCCTCGCGATTATACTTGAATTTTCATAAAATTTTATTCGTCGCGTTTAAGTATTAACGTAATGAATATCAATGTTGTAAAATATAAATAATAGCGTCTTGCAAAATATTTCTTATTAAAATTAAATTTAATTTCAACAAAAAACGTACTATAATATATATGACGTTCAAAATTATTGCACATACATATACAAACATATATATATATAAAGTTCTTCTTTATTTAATGTATGTATTTTTTAAATAATAACATAGAATTGCCGATCACGTAATTGAAAATAATTTACATTTATATTATCTTTATTTATATTGAAAATAAAAATCTAAATATTGATAGTCCTATCGTGTAATTTACGTCGAGCTAGCAATGAGGCTAATGACCTATTACAATAGTCGTTAAGCAGGGATCACGGACGACACGCAATGCCCATAATTCCATGTAGCGGCGACAAATATCAGCAATCTCAATTTTTGAAGCAAACACCCCTCTTCGCACCCCTGATCGTCAAACGTCGAGTATAAAGCAGCCCGCCGAGCGCTTTATTGTCACAGGCCAATAGAAAACCGTATCACATAATCTTCGAACACTTTCAAACTTTTCACCCTGTTATCGTCGCCGTACTGTCGTCTCCTGGAACTTCCACAAAGAAAGTTTGCCGTTAAGCAGTACGTTGTCGTAGCGAGAAGAGGTGGGCGGGAAATATAGGAGGATCGAAAGGAATAGGTACTGAAACGAGCGACTCGCGAGAAATAAAGTACTTGATGTCACCAGCCGCAGAGTTGCGAGTACTCAAGGTTTCGCACCGAGAAGATTAAGAGAGGGATGAGGGAAAGAGATGGGGGACGACCATCCCTTAAAAATATATCGCGAAGGCGCCGCGGCTCATAATTTAAACTAGCGCAGTTTCGGTAACTAGTTTCTCCCCTTTCTGGTGAAGCAGACCAGAGAGAACGACAAAATCGGTCGAGTGAAGGAGACAGAAGAGAAGGAGATGGTGATTGTGCTACAGGAGGACAGAGGAGGGGGGTAGAAATAGGTGCGGCCATAACTGACGGTTATAAACCAATTCATGGTAAACCGTCGAATGAGTTTATTGCGCTTATTGACCGTCAACCCTCGACGTGTCAAGCAGAAGTGTGGGCGAGTTAAAACCGAGCTGGATGCGATTCGCGGTGACTTGGAACCGTTTGGTTACACCATTACACCAACGAATATGGAATTGCTATCAACGAGTTATTCGATTCGCGATTGCCTCTTGAATCTTTAATTCTCAACAGAAAATGTCAAAGCAAATTTGAAAATATTTTAATAGCTTCGTTATTATTAATTTATTAATATTTTTCTTGCATTGCATATCCATGAAATATTTTTAAAATTTGCAATGTAATGTATTAATGTAATTTCCTGAGTTATAAGAGTTTTTTAAGCATGCGGATTTCAATATATTAAATAAAAAAATAAGAATGTTATTTATATCTTTATATTTAATTATACTTTTTACGTAAAAAAATTTTAAAAAATATAATGTAATAATAATATAATAAAATGCATAATTTTTTTTAACGAGACGTTTGAAGGGAGAAAAAAAGAAAAGAAAACTCATTTATTTGCTTGTGTCTAAAAATGTATTAAAACTATAGCTAAACTAATTGTAAGAAAATAACAGCGCTTTGAAGAATTTATAAGGTATTTATTAATATAAAATAATATGTAGCAAGTTATTACATTATTATATCATAAAATGACATTGGTCGCTAATCATGTAAGTCATCGCATTCCCACTTGAAGGACACTCACGTCATTGTCGAAGGACCTTTTAGCGATTGAAGCCATGTATCTGCCTGAGTTATCACACTGTAGTTCCGGACGGTTCTCCAAGTAATTGAAATGAAACTTTTCGCCCTTGCAGTAGGTGCCGATAGCGCGCGACTACGTCGTGAGGAGCAAAGAAAAGGCAACGACAAGTGTGTCCGACGGAAGTTGGCGACGCGACCTGGTCCAGGACACTTTTATTATATCCTGGCTCCCCCGTAATCTTCGATCCCGAATCGACCCGGCCCATCGTTCGCGGCCGATCGTTCCCCATTACCGCGCGCGAATCGCCCGATAATTGAATAACCCGTTATCACGGTCTTCTACGTGATTGCATCGAGCGCGCAGCGGCGAATCGCTCGCATTTATCTGCCTCGGCAAGAACTCCGCGCTCGAAGAGCAACGGCGAAGTGCCGTCCGAAAATCCGCCGCTTTTTAGCCAATATCTGGCGTGTAGTTAGAGTATTTGACTTAATCGGAGCTGAATTACGGCCGATCTCATAGTTGGCATTACACGCCGTGTCGCAGATAAGAGAAACCGACCAAATACTTTGGCAATTCGAGAATTTGTTCCTGCTAGTCATTAATTAACACGTTGCGATTGGACAAGATAAATGCTAAGGAAGCTTCGCACTTTTATACGCGGCATAAAGATGCACGATTTATATCGTCAGAAATTGGAATATATCAAGACTAGTCCTGACAGAAAATTAATAAAATGTAAATTTTCACCATCTCGTAAATTTTTTCCCCAGAAAATTGGTTCACAGTTAACGAAAATAAAGGACACACAAATCTTTAGTGTAGAAAATAGACCAGTAGGGATGACTGATTTGTTCTGGTTGAACCTACCAGATTTCCAATTAATTCAACAAGACTTCTTTTCAGTACTTACATTTCTTTTTTAAAAAAAGCATAATATTTTGCGGCAATGTTTTTCGAGCAAAAAAATAGACAAATAAGCGTCTCCCCGTTTATGATTCGTCGCAAAGGGTGTTTCCTCCGTTGAGTAGCGGCGTTCCATATTTTCACCGCGAGCGTTCGTTGCGAGGGACGGCGACGGATCCATAAGTATTTTCTCAGATTGAAAAGCTTTTGGTATGAAATATGGGTCAGAGATATGGGCGCGCAACCCTTCCTCGCTTTAATGGAATTAGTATTTAATACTCGGGGGGAGCCGGTGGACGCGAGAGGGCATTCTCTAAAAACTAAGTGGATCTGTCCGGGTTGGGTCCGACGGCGGCACGATCTCGTTTATCGGTATTGCCTTGCAGAAAATTTACTACTCGCTACAACCTTCGAATTACAAGCCGTGTCGGAAAAATAACAGCCAAAGAAAAAAATTACCGGCTACTGCGGCCGTACCATCACGGCGACAAATCTTTGCTTCCACCGGCAAGTCGGTAGAGAGAAACCGACGACAGAATATCGAAAACAAACTCTCCGAAGAGTTACGATTTAACTATTTGCCGCTGCGTGTCGTCTGTTCATACAATCACGTGCCGAACGATTTATTATATGATGTAACGCTAAATTTTTTAATCAAAATATCAACCAGATATATTTCCTTTACAATAATAAAAAAGAAAATACTAATTAGTTTCCTAATAAGTTAATTTTTTAATTTCTAATTTCTTATTAGCTTTAATGTAAAAATAAAAATATGACACCGACATTTCATATCTTTTTTTGTTATTTAATCATTAAACCTTTTTTGAAATGTATCAGAAATTCTAGAACTTTTATCACAAAAATTCTTAATCATCCAAAAATTCTGATAAAAAGAATAATAAAGATAGAATGCTAATGTTATAGATATGAATTCTTCATCATCTAAAAATTCCGATAAATAAAATGCTAATGTTATAGATACGAATTCTTCACAGTATAATCTCAGTGATCCTAAACAATGATGATACCGGACACGCTCGTGTATCTGAAATATCTAAACCGACCGCTAACGACAGCTCTGAGCATCGAGCACAAAGTCCATCAGGCCTTTTGCGCGACGAGTATTGTGCTCACGACCCCCTGAGACAACGGGGTTCGCACCCTATTGCCTCCGACACGGACGTCTCAATTAAATGTATACGAGGCAAGTGGGGTTGATAGAGCGTTCGGTCATAAATATGAATTATCCGCGGTAAACGCTCCCTGGAGGGTAGACGAGAATCGGAAGAAGACCGAAAGACGGCTGTGATTTTATTCTAAGACGTCTCCGGCTTTCAAGCTATCAACAGATTTCGACAGTTAATAACACGGGGAACTTCAAAACAGTGAGACAAAATATTAACATCTAACTAGCACTACATTAATAAAATAATTTATTAAAATATATGATTATAAAAGTGATATATTTTCACGTAAAATTACGAAATCTAATAACACAATTTATTATAGCGCGAGTTATCAAATTAACGCATCGTTACTAAATTTAATAATGCAAGTTATTAAATATATGATCGCGGATTTACTGAATTTAATAAAGCGAGTTGTTATAACATAGAGTTATTAAATTTATTAACGCGGCATTAACCGCTTTTCAATTGCAATTGCTATTTGACACCATAAAATTTTAGTACTTTATTTCTAATTAGATGAAATATGATGAATTTTAGACTATAAGCTTTTCCTAATTAATAAAATAACAGTGTTATTATCTTATAGTTTATAAAATTATTTCTCTAAAATCCACAATGTGTGTGTATGTATGTGTGTATCTAAACATATTTTTATATTTCTTAAAATTTGACATGCTTCTATAATTAGCTATAATAAATACTTTACGTAAAGAAAATTCGATATATTCAATGATGCTTTTATATATTACGATTCGCAATGATAATGATATGAATAGATTATTTAGCTAAATATATATAGGTATACAGCGTACTATTTTTCTAAAATACAGACTTATGCTAAATGCGTTTAGAGGTAATTACACGTAAAGAAAGATTTTCCTGAAATATCTGAAGACTTAACCGAAAATAATTTTGTTGACTCAACAAAATAATTATGTAAGCTCAATGTTATTGTAAATGCGAAAAGTTTTAACACTATAATTTTGTTAGGCTCCTAAAATTATTTTCAGATCTGTATCTTAATTTTTTAATTTTTTAGCAAAACTATTTTTGCCACGATAAAAAGTTGAAATATTAGTTAAATAGTTCGTAATATCAACATGAGCCTCGCGTAAAATAATATTGATTCTACGGCGGTTTGATTCAATCAGTCTAATAGAAAAGTAATGTCAACCCTCTTTCTCTTCTGGATGGTAATATGCCTTACTGCTTGCAGGGGTGTTTATGAAGTATGGCGATGCGTTTTAGCAGATTGGTGATGATAGCAACGACCGATCATAATAACATGGACCGTGCGGATCTTTTCGAATAAGAAAGAAGGTCTCATTTCGAGAAAATCTGTACAATAATTCTCTGTGACTCATACAAAAGTTTCATCAGTATCAAGAACATAATAAATAATGTATAATATAGAGAACGCTAATTATTATTAGTACTTCATTGCAGTATTAGAAATAAATATAAGAGATATCTTTCATGTGTCTCTAATATAAAAATTATATTTAATAACAATTTCAATCTCTGATTAATTCCCATAATAATAATGTATCGGGGGATGGTCCCAAGAAAGGTCCCACCTATGGCATTCAGACCGAGTCCATTGTGCCTCAGTCATTCTCATAAAAATCAAATTTTTAAATTAACAATAAATGAATGATAATAGGCTTTGATAATTGACTTTCTGATCAAACTCAATTTATTGGAGAAACAACGTTTCGATCCTTGATTTGGATCCTCTTCAGGTTTCAATTACAATATTTGCAAATTGATCAACATAACCGCTTAATAAATTCGGACCAACGAAATATGAAGCAACATTATGTCATTGTCAATGAATAAATTTTTAAATTAACTTTCAATCAATTTAAAAGAATTGTTTCGCAAGTGACGAAGCGAAGATGAACAAGACCTTAACTCGCGCGCTCGCGAAATCCGTAATTCACCGAATTTTCGACGTCGCGTAAAATCGCCGGTGCAGAGCGCTCCGACGTTCCGAAGGGTGGGAAAGAAGGGAAGGAAGGGGCAACGGAAAGCGTCGAGGAGGGGCAGAAGGACGCGAAATTCGTAGGTTCGAGGCGGCGGGCTCTCTACCCTTGCGCCGAGATTAGCATAAATATGGCGTCTTAGAGCGGGGCAGTTTGTCATCGTTAGCAAAGCACACGCTTCCTGGGACTCGCCCAGTCACACTCCTGTGAATCGTCGAGCTGGTATGTATTCCCCGCGGGACACCGCAAGCGGGAGTCCCGCAGGAAGGAAACCGCCGATGTAGGTTGGTAGATACACGAAACCGAGGGCACCGAGAAAACCACCCCGGAATCCTCCCTTCCTCGAGTCACGAGACAGGTACTTCGGTATACAAACTTCTCGAACGCAGATTCCTCTGCGGATGTCGCGCTGAATGGATGCCGTGATTTAATTGCAATGAGTTTCCACGGTGAAATTAATCGCCACTTTTATCAACTATTCACAGGTCTTGCTGTTTTTTTTTTTTTTTAATTTTATATAATGACTAAAAACGAAATGATCGCCATAACATGATGCATTGTCTGGTTCGTCATGTTCAGCATTATTAATTGAATAAGGGATAACAAATAAAATAATCATGATATAAAATGCTTTGAATATTAATCTCAACTGCATATTAATCTTTCCGTTGTATATACATATCTTTTATTGTTGCGAATTGATACATACATACATAAATTTTATAAAATATTGTAAACATATATAAGTATCCAGTCATTTTCCATCATAATTATTTTGTAATTACACATAAAATATACATATTATACATTATAATCTCGCTAATTAAATTTAATATAATTAAAATAATAATCTGATGGAAAATGAATATGGATATTCATATGTGCTTGCAATATTCCCTATTTTCGACACATTGTTTAGAGGAAAAGACAATCTAAGGAACTATATGTAACAGAGCTAAATACTATTGTGCTTAAGCATTCTTTCGATCTATATTACAATTGGTTTACCTTAGATTTGAATTATAAGAGACAATAAAAATGATAGTTCTCTATATATATTATTATAACACATATATAGATTTATTTATTATACATATAATGTTGTGTTAAATAGGACCATCACATATAAACATTTTGTCACTTATATCTTTGAAAATAGTGATAATATAAGAACGTTATAAAACTCCTTTTTTCTATTTTATGGATTAAAGCATAAATAACATCGAGAGGACTTTAATGGTTTATCTTTCGTAAATTTTCATTTGATATCTCAATAGCGCCTGATCGTTCTGCTCCAACCTTCGCGATAAAGTCCTCGCGATCGCATTTTGAGGGAAAAATCATCTTTACCTAACGGAAAACAAAGAAAGAAGACTGTTTATACCGGCATTTGCACGACACGATTCGAATGCGACAGGAACCGTGCGTCTACCTCCGCGCGCGGCTTCTTGTCGTGCCAGGAGCATGTTTTGCCGCTCGCCCATCCCGGGTGGGAACCACTTTCGCCCCCCCCTCGACTCCCGACGGCCCTCTCGCCGTCGCGCTTTCGGAGAATATGGATCGGCCCTGACAATATTGCCGTCGGGACCACCCCGCGTCTCCACTGGCATGATATACGCGGCCGCATTTCATATATTCCATTGTTTCCAAGTTTTCGGATCCATTTGTAAGATTAAATTTGTAATGCGGGAACACTCCTCCCTCTCCTGCGCGTCACGCCGCCACCCTCGCACCCTGTCGTCGCCACCTTTTGCTGCGCGCACGAGAGTCGACGCATATGGCCGACCGGTCAATTTCCTCGCTTGCTGAAACACCGAAACCGGATGTAGTGAGAAGATTCTTGCCCGGTTGCAAACCTCACTTTTTCTCCCGAAGAACGCTAGCATTTCTTCTAAAATAGCCAAACTCTAAGATAGTCATTGTTCGAATTGTGCAGTTTAGAAAGAAAGAATTAGCTAGTTTAAATTGAAACATTCTTAATTCAATTTTTCAAGGGAGATCGATTCTTTTAATAATAATTACAATTTTCTTCATATAAAACAGAGTAGATTTATTTCATTAAAAACACTGACCTGTCCCGCTATTCTAAGTCGTTTTCAATTGTTTATTTAAAATCAAAATTCACGCAAAACACGATAAAATAAAAGTGAGTTGAATATCAATTTTTTTCCCAGCGAAATCGAAACATCGTTTTCCCTCGAAAAAGAGAAAGAACGCAGAAATTCATGAGCGGTAATACTCATTTCCCTCGGTGGTTTCCATGGCTCGTGATCGAAGACACGATGATCAAGCACACATGTGCATATGTATACGCGCGTGCAACGTATGGCACATAAGCTGTTTGCGTTAACCGGCCACTTCCAGATTGGATAGCGCGCTTTTCGGCATATGGATTCGTCGCGGATTGACCCGCGGTTTCCATCCCCTAATGGGAAATTCATGTCTATGATTGCTCGCCGCGGAGTAGCCGCCACCGAGATTACTCCGCGACTTTTGGTCTCCCGTGTAAATAGAGACGAATCGTCGCGTCGTCGTTATAATTACGTGAGCTTTATGAAATCGCCCTGATTAAACTGCACACTCTATTTTATATCTGTTACTGGTTTGTATTTGAATCGATTTTAGATGAAATATAAACATTGCGTAACAGTTTGTAAATTCCTTGAAACAAATTTAAAAAGTTCTTCAAGAAAAATAGAAATATTATATTGTAAATGATATATAATTAATTATTATTTCAAATAACACATAATCGTATAATTAATATAATAATTTTATTTTCGGATAATATTTCAGATAGATCAAATTTTCCGAAAAATTATATAAATTAATTTTAAATAGATTTTTGTGTATATAAAATATGCATTATTTAATAAATTTTTAAAAACGTAAAAATAAATATAAAACGCGCGTGTATACACGATAAACATTTGATTCCATTCTAATAAATATTTTATTTAAATTGTCGAAAAGTAATTTATATGAGACAATTTTCCGCGTCTCAAGTTATTCTTTTAAATTATTCTCAAAGCGTAAATATTAATTTCACGTGATGTTACATAATATATAATATATGAGTATAAAAATGATCGCATTGAACAATATAAAAAAATAATTGTATTTTTTTCATAATTATATGCAAATTTGACTTTTGTACGTCAGGGATTACAAAATATCCCGAGTGTAAAAAGTTTTCCCTCTGAAAAAAACCCACGGGCAACTATCCATCCTGTGACATAACACCAGTATAGGAACGAGTGGAACATGTTCCTGGCGACGATGTTCGTGCGAGTGGACACCTAGCGCACGTTCTACCGTACGTGCGCGACTGGCGGGCGCTTTCTCTCTCTTTCCCCGTCTCTCTCGCCGACAATTGTCCACCACGAGAGCGCTGGAAACTTTCATAAATTTCGTCACAGAGCGAGCAAATGGCTTCCGGTCCAGCGGTCGGACATTGTCGATAACAGGCACGTCGCCAGGGGGCGAATTCAATATCGCATTCGCACTGTCGAACCCTCCCCCTCCCCGCTTCCTCCGCCTCCAGTGGCCCCGTCGGTACCCTCCGCCAGCCACCTCTGTGTGCCCGGTGCCCCCCTGTCACCCCCGCCGACACACACCCCCCTTGCGGCATTGTCCCTCGCATTGTCCCGAAAGTTTTCGGCGAGCCGGCATAGCGGCTGAGCCGCGTGAATTACCATATGAATTAAAGTAATGTGATATACGATCACGGGGCACGTCCAGCGCGGCTGCATTTGAAGATGACACTTGCGGATCCAAGAAACGCGAAAGGCGGAAAAGGCGCCGGTGAGGCGGAATCGCGAGTCACGAAAGCCTGGGAGCTTTCAAGAATCGTCGCCGGGAATAAAATCGTGCTTCCGGTTAAAGAAAAATCGCGGCTTTCTAAAGGCCAGAGATACCTCTCCCGGAAGAATCAACTAGAGTTTTCGGAGCGAGAGTAAACTGTCACCCGATTTCTTCACATTTAATTTACTGATCTTCTCTGAATGAAGTTACGCAGCAAATAATCATTTCTTTCTAAATCGTAACACTGACTATAACTATTGATAAAAAGACTTTTAACTCATATTTGTGTGAGATTCATTTTAGATTTAAGTATCATTAAAGTAAAACAGTAACATTTCATTTCGACGACATTCATTCTCGTGTTCAATAACCCTTTAAAAAATTCAAAAAACGAAAATTCAATTTTACATTCGTTGACTAACTCGAATGGGTCCGCTAACGGCCAGCGATCCGAATATCCTTCAGACAGTTTTCGATATTATCCGAATGTTTCGCCCGGCGTGCGCGCGGGACGCAAATTTGTCGCGGCAGAAAATCAGCCGTAGACAAATCGCTCGAAACCCTGGGGAGACGCTGCACGTGCCGCACGCTCTTCGATACCGCGATAGCGTCTCCCCCGTTTTAAAAACGGACGATCTCCCCTCGATGTCTCATTGCGCCCCGCCGCCTGCCCGGTCTCATTTCGGACGATTTGGAGCCAGTTTGAAGCCGCTCACAATGGACCGACCATCGGCAGCCTGGCATTACCGCGGCCGGCTATCGGCTCGACGGCGCGCGCGTAGCACGCGACTCTGCTTTCTGGCCGGCGCGCGATATCTCGATCGCAATAAATTCACATTAAACTATCTGCTCCGCTATGGTCCCAGCCACAGCTTTAATACATCCCGTCTCCGCCCGCGTCCCCCTGTGCCCTCCTGCGTGCAAAAGTCACCCCCGCCGCTTTGAACGGCGGTCCGGCCAGCTTCGTTGTCGGCGCCGATTTTAATTTTCTGATTTTACGATCTTCTCCGCGTCGCCGTTCTGCGCGCGCCTTTCTCTTTTTTAATCGCATGTTTTCATCAATTCTCAATTACAAAGAGATGCAACAATATAATTGACTTGCGCGATATTAAATAGACTCGATCTATCTTTCAGCAACAAGGTATAGTTTTTACTGATTACACATAAAGAGTATATAATCTTTTCATTGACTAAATATTATTTATAGGTAATCTTGATATCAAAAAATAAATTTAACAAATTAATATTATTCTTGATTATTTTTTTAATAAGTATTATCTTATTATCTTATACATTAGGAAATTAAATACATGTTGAGGTTTCTAAATATATATATATATATATATAATCAAGAGGTTTGAATCGCCTGATCCGTTCCCGTATTTTCATCCCTTATTCTTTCTCTATTTTACCGACGTACTTCGTCTTCCCGTTGGCGAGTGGAGGCAATTAATGCAAGCGAGCCTCGCTAATCTGGTGTTAGAATCGTGGCGATTACCGCCCCTAACGCAGGTAAATACGAGGTCGCGTAAACTCGACCGCCGGCTAAACTCGCGCGCCGCTCGCTTACAATGGGCGGTATGTGTAAGGCTGCCGCATTAATTTCTAGTAATTATCAGAGGTGTATTTCATCCGGGGTGGGTCGCGGGTCGCGTCCGGGGTCGGCCACTGCGTGTTAACGCCGTTGTTATGCCCCATTATATTGTCCTACCAACACACGCGAGGCGCACACGGAGGGAAAGGCAATTGCGTGTAGAGATGGGCGTCACGGCCCGCGAAAAGGTTCGCCGTGCGGTCCGTTTTGAGAAAAATTAAACGTGTTGTGTTCCTTCTCTGCACTCCCTCTTTCTCTCTCCCGCTTTTCTCTTCGAGCAATCTCTTTCTCACACGATGCATTTTTTTCCGATTCTACCAAAGATACGGCATGCTGACGATATTGTACTTGAAATACGTGAGCTGTGAATTGCTGTGATATTTTCTACTCTAGATTATTATTCATTACACGTATCGCGCATACACGACGAAGAAAAAGTGCGGTCTTCGAAATGTTATGATTCTTAAAATATTAAAAAATAATTTTTTTTAATGTTTAATGGAGAGGAACACATCCTCGTACACAGAGCAACCAGTGTTTCTATTGTGCCATTTTTTGCCATCTTTAGCCGCAATGGTAACAATGCGGTCACCCTAAACACTTTTCAGACAACGTGATTCATCGTTGCACGAAAACACGCGATCGAAACGGAATTTTGAATGGTGAACGGCGTCGCATCACACCGCGTAACGAATCGCAGCGAAAATTGATAAAATACTATTTAATCCACCCCCCTTCTCCAATTCTATGTCTCCGCGGAGCGGGAGATAGCATTACTAATTTATTTAAATGGACTTATCTTGCCGAAGCCCCCCCCCTCCCGATAGGAATGTAAATTGGAACCCTCCAAATCAAGGGGGTAATGGCACGAGTAAGATAAAGATATTTTATTGCTTTGCGGTCGGACATATTTAAGCAGGGTCGAAAGTCTTTTTTCCATTGTCGAGTGATCCGAAGGCAAGAGAGACAGGGAGAGAACATGCAATTCCATTTATTAACTTTCCGTCGTTATTCGCGAAAATGGATCTTCGCAGATTAGAAATTCGTGCTACGCCAACTGCTGATTATACATGAATATATGTTTCGTTATAAAAAAGAAAATGACGTGAAACTTAAACATGAATCTTCTATGTAATGGTAATATTGTTTTCCAAAATTATATATAATTATACGATTGCTCATCTATTTATATGAATGATTCTAATAATATACTGTAATAATGTAAGCATATGTATTAATATATCACGGATCTCTTCCTTCCCTACCTTCTCTGTGCTCATCAGAAAGAATTTAACACATCAAATAGAAAAAAGTATTACAACTTGCTTTTTCAAGAAATGCAATTAATACAAAAAATTAATTTATAAGATTAACTAAAACAAGACTTAAAAATGGAAAAGAAATATAACTAATTTGCAGAACGCCGGTTGGTTTTCTAAAGATTATTAAAATCGAAAAAAAAAACATTAAATAATGCAACTCACCAAAAGAAAAACTAACGTTTGAGAACAAGCGTTTCTCACAGCAACGATTTATTTTAGTTTTTCATTTTTGCAGACAGGAATTCAATCACGGAAGATACTTGTGTACCTGTAACATAGAAATGGTGATTTTGTTATTATCGGAACATATCTTATATGTTAAAATTTGTCTCTTTGTATTTTGACAAAGAGTATTCTTTTGTTATATATCACATATATACAACGGTACCTTATTTGCGCATCTATTCTTAGTGCCTAGAAGATCGTTCGCGCGACTATTCCTAGCATAATTGCAATGATAAATCTGTGCCACGGGAGCCGCGAAATTCGGGCGGATACGCGTTGACGTGCCGCGACGGCGCAACAAAGAGCGAGCGGCTGCCGAAAAATAACGCGGCAAAAAAAAAAACGCAAACAGGCGAAACAGAATAAAAATAGAGCAGAATAAAATAGAGCATTGTCGCGCTCGGTGGAGGAGCGGCCGGAGCGGCGAAATAGAAAGGACCGGCCGCGCGAGCGCGGGCAATAATTCGAAACAAAATGTCAAGCGAGCCCGCCATTGTCGGGCGCGGGTGGTGCGGTAGGCGCCAACTAGCGCCAACGAGAAAATATCGTCGACAGTAAATCAAGGTGCTCCGGCAGAAGAGCGAGCAGGGCCTTTCACGCCCCTTTCATCCCTCCGCCGGACGATCCGCTCCGGGCGGCCGCACGATCGCACGGCCGGAGTCCGCTTCCGTTTTTCATCATACGTACGTCGTAAATAAGCCGAGACAGCTCGCCGCTTCAACGTTTCAAGGTTGCCACCGCGAGCGAGCTTCGATCGCCCGTTGCGCCTCGAGGACAGTCTGAACACTGCGGAAACCCGTGACCGGAATTCGGCCTCCGTCCAGCGAACAAAATAATATTCTATAGGCCATAGTCGAGTAATAAGATTAGAAAATTATGTGAGAATACTTATTCTTAACGATACCAATAAAAATTTTTTCAATTCAGTTGATGCACATGCGTTTTGTTGAAAGCCGATCAAACTACATGTAAAGGATACACAAAGACAGTTTGAAAAGAAGGTTATCAAATCTTCTAAATCTTTTGTTACGTGTCTGGAATGTCGAATCTCGTGAGTACAAGAAATTGTAAGATCTTTTATATCAATCAAATATTATTATAATGCGACAGCTGCACACGCCATATTTGACTAAGAAAAGTATCATAAATTATAATTTTTTTCCCGTTTTTGGGATGAATTCCACAATCCAGACTGGTAGTAACGAATATACTTTTCTGGGGAAGGATTTCCAAATCTATAAAAGTAACGGATTCTCTTGAGAAAAATTATTACGTTTAAGCGGTAAAGTAGACCTATCTCCAACATCCTCAAGAAAAAATTCTAAAGAGAATAACAGCAGATGCTTCAAATTAAAGATGCAATATGAAGATCTCACAAGCGTCGAATTAGCGTGCCGAATATACGTGCGAAGCTCCACGAGCGAATCGCAACATATGCCCTAGAAAAGCGCTAGCTTGCGCGAATGAAATCGTTTAGCGACGCCTGATTGGCGTCGAAATGCTGTAACCGGCTGCATCGTGAGACCGATGTAAGCTGCGTGTTCGCAGTCAAGTTACATAATCGTACCAGAAGACCGTGACCAAACGGGAGAATCGGGGTGGTCGATGATAAAGGACAGACAAGTACTTAGGTTAAAACACGGTGCGAAACTCGATTAATCGTTATGGTCGTGTATTAAAAGCCACATCGAAAACAAAAAATAAAACTAATCAGTATATTTTTATGTATAGCGTAATATTTCGCAACATTTAAATAATGCAATTAGTTTAATTAATACGATTAATTTAAATTTCCTTTCACTTTTATATAAGTAATTTAATTTAAAAAATTTTCTGAGAGTTGAGTTTTGTAGAAACAATTCTAAGTTCGGGAAAAATCAAATTCTATAGATATGAACAATATGACTCATGACTCCCTTGCGGAGACCCTTGTGGAATCCCCGAAGAAAACGCGTATCTCGTGATTGAAGGCACAATGGCGGAAGGTGATGCGGACGTCAAGACGCGGCTCGTCTGGCGAGAATCGGTAAACCGAGAACTTAATGTCTCGGAACGGACGCCATATTAGCATATCCGCGTCCAATCGTCGCCCACGTGGCAAGGGTGCCGTAGCGAATCGAGCCCGGGCTATGACATTGTCATTATTTCACTGACAGAACAAGCATGCGCGCGATTCTCCACGGGAAGTATCGCTAACAAGGGTGGGAAGAGAGCGGCGGACCGATCGCGAGGGAGGAAGACGGATATAGAGTGCTCGATTTAAATGAAAGCACTCGGGACCCCGAACTCGCAAACGCTTTTGTTTCGTTCATTTATTCTTGCTTTTCAAACAATTTATGACAGTTAATTTTCGTATTTTACTCATTTGTCATTATTTTTAATGTACTAAATTTTCATAGATGTAAAACAAATAGACAATTGTATATTAAATAAAATTAAATATTTAGGAAATAAAATTTGTCGATTTATATTTATTAAAACTGTAGAAATATATTTGCTCATTCAAAAAAAAAAAATCAAAATCGAAAGAAGATTGGCTCAAAATAAAGAAATAGAATAAAAGTAGAGAAAAGAATTTCGCCGCGGTAATATAAGGTACGAAAAAGAGAAGGACGGATGATGAAAAGAACGAAGGGATGATGGGAGTCCTCAGGGGTCCCTTCATCGCTCTGTAAGGGATACAACTACGAGATCCGGGTGCTTCATGTTATTTATCTTTATGGACCTCGGGCAGAGGGTAAGTACACTTACTTCGGGGGTGGTGAGAAGGGGCGAGCTTAAGCCGGAACGAGGGCGGTAAGAGATTGTTTGTCGTATTGGCCGCGGTTTCGATGAGCTTAACGTTACTCGTTTAGAGGATTTCGCAATGACTTTCTCTCAAGAGAGAGAGACAAGAGCCAGTTGCCTCGGTGAAAGAGTTTGCGAGATATCTTTTGCTCGTGAAAACGACACAATTCAATAAGTCAACGTATAAAATTATCTTAACGTATGATTTACCAATTAACTATTACAATTCTTTTTTCATATGTTTAGTTTTAAATAACATTATAATATACATAATTGAGATTATACATACATATTATATCTTAATGGGCAAGTATTTTTTATGTTCGAGAGTAATTTCTCAGCATCCTTTTACGTAAATAATGGGGACAATTTTTATACTCGAATTAAAAATCATTATTAATTAAATAAATATATGTAATATATTATTAATCGTTCTACAATTTATCAATATATAAAGATTTATTCCGTATCTTCTAAGAAAGTAAAAAATAAAAAAATATATCTATGGATTTTCGATTAGTAAAGAAAACTTGAGACTAAGCTCTTTTTCTCTCTGCTGGAATGTAAAAGTCACTCCCGGTGACTATTCTCGAATTAAATCAAGCGTGAATAAAAAATTTAAGGACTGGAAAAAAAATTTGATACGGAAACTATTTCTATAATGAAAAAATTCTTCAATATTACAACTCTTATGAATAAATATGTTAGAAGTCGTTTGATATTTTATATACTATTTCACTTGAACATAGAACAAAACAAACGATCGACCCTACACCCGCGAATTGGATGTCAGGGAGAGGTCTCTGAGTGGCCAGAAATTAATCTATTGCCGCGTAATCGGCTTTCGGTGATTTAGCACCGAGGAGACAAGAGGAGGACGGACGACGTCCATGAAGTAAAAGGCAAGATCAATTCTATAGCTGGGAAATCATTGCAAACTCGTAATATTAAGAAATGTTAGTTAAGAAAATCAGTTAAGAACAATTTTTATAAAAAAGAATGTAAAAAGAGTTCCATATATCCATACTTGTTGTGTAACAAAATTATTCATATAAAAAGCACAAACAATGCAAAGATAAAAATAGAAATACCCTATAATGTATATATATTTTTTAACTACTATCTTATTAATAATTATTTTAAATATAAATTTATAAGTTAAACTTAGCGGCAAATAATAAATGAAAAGGATAGAAAATATGGCATGTATAGTTTTAATTGTCACGGATATTCTTTTATTAATTAACAACGAGCTAGATTACATACAGTGCTTATGTACAAAGTGATATTTACAACAAAGTAATACAACGTGATATCTGGATAAATTAATTCTTATAAAACGAAACAATACTTCGATATCTCTATAAGGAAGAGATATTAATTGTTTACTATACAGATTTATATATTACATTTAATCTTAGAACAACATACACGTTGCGATATCTCTTAATATTTTTGTCAATATTATTTTTGACAATATTTCTGACATTGTAGAATGTAATATCGAATAGTTCGTTAAACATCCATACGATATTTAAATTTCTTCTCGTCTTAATTAGTTCCGATACATCCAACTTATTTATAGTCTCATAATTTACAAACGCATTCTCTTTTGTATTAAAATTTTTACTACGTGTATTTACACGCTACTGTGATTATTGCTGTACAGAATACTGCATAGGTCGTACTAATGATACGCCTTTATCCTCTTGAGATTCCTATGAATAATTCTATTATGCTGACTTGCAATATCACATATAACTAAACGGTTAATCCAATCAGAAATGATAACATTGGTTTTTACTCGTTAAAGGAATTTGGATTTAAAATGTTATTCCCACACGAATGCAGTTCTTCCAGTGACATTGGGAAATACGAGGCGATAATTCACGTAATTTTCGGACAATATTAAGCCACTCGGCGACGGCTTAACCCTATGTTAAGCCACATACCGTTAGTGGGAGTGCGACGGGGTGGAGAACGATGGTGGGAGCGGCTCTCGACGGTGGTTGGAATCCAGGCTGTATTTAAAACGCGAATGCGCGCAGGCCGATTCGCCGTTTGAAGTTAAATGGAGTGTAAATGGCAGATAACAAACCGGCACTGTTTCCGATTACAGCATTCATTGTTTCCTACCATTATGCGCGCTCCGACGGTTTGTGTGTGACGCGGGTTACGGTTTACGATCTATTTATTACCACACCGCCCTCACCTCCGTACACACAGCCAAAATGCGCTTTACACGCTTGCACCACCCTCCGCAACACGCGCAACCTTTCCACACCCCCGACCGCCCCTGTGCTCTGCTACTATTGCCACATTCGCACCCACTACTCGTTTTACCTGTCTATAAATACGCGGCAAATATTTTACTTTCTACATTGTGGAAATGGAGTCGTTCGAATGGACCGTATGTAATTTGCGAGTATATCGAAATACGACCGCGATTATTTTATCTCTGACAATTTTAGCACGTTGCTTTTCCTCAAATATGCGTGATTTTAGGATACAATTTTATTGATACAATTGATTTCATGCCCAAAGCTATGTATTTTTATGTTAAACTTTTTTTTTTGAAAATAATAAAATGTTTCTAATCAATCTTCAATATATTTATAAAATTTTCAAAATTTATGAAAGAAAAAAGATAAAAATATTAGATTCTCACTATACTTTTACTTAAATATAAAAACAAATGTAAAATGTAAGATCTAACTGTTTATAAATACTTTAGAATTTTATGCGTTTACCAATAATATAAATATTAATTATGTAGATCATCATATTTTTTCAATTTTCAATAGAAGATCGAAATTACATCTTAAATATCTATTTTGTTCAATATTCTTATCTTCTTCTCATAGAATGCAAAAATTATGGATTTTTTTATATGAAACAAAAATTATTTATAGAAATTGATATCTTATTTACAAAAACGTTATTCCTAATCTTTCAATAATTCGTTCATATTTTTTCCTAAAAATTATAGATTTTAAATTTTAAATTACTTCAATTATCGATATCTCTCCCCTCCCTTTCTCTGTCTCTCTTGTTCGCTCGCTCGCTCGTTTACTCTCGCTCTTTTACTCCGTTTCTATTTTATTACAGATAACTCTTATTTTTCTTACTTCAAAGAATTAAATTTATTTACAAATTGTTTCTACCTAATATTGACTAGACAGGGAATGTCTTTATTGCAGTGCATGACTTATAGTATTCGTGTGAGTACTAGAGTATTTGTGCATATGGCCCGACATATCCATAGATATTTTCCTATGTAAACATTAAAATTTCCTTATTACACACGTATACAATGTAAATACCGCAATAATACGCCTACACAGTGTCATAGATTCAGGAGCTTTTTTTTGAATTTTTGTCCAATTTTAAATCAATTTTCCTTAATAAGAATATGTGTTATATCAATTTTCAAATTGCAAATTTATCCACTTAAATAAAAAATAGAAAATCTTAATCTTAAATTTAATTCCCAGGGAAATCTTTTAATTTAAAATCTTTCGATTATTAGTTTATGTTTTTGTTAAGGAAAAATTGATTTCAAATTAGCAAACTAAAATAAATAAATATCTGTGTAAATCTGCACATTGTGCATATATGAAATATATGTGTATATATTTACGATAAAAATAAAATGTATAAAACTGAAAACTACTAAGAGCATAATAATATTAAATTCGTATATTTCTGATAAGGGAGTAGCTCCAACATTTTCTTTTCTGCAAGAAGTAATGTCTCAATTTCTCTCTTAATCTAATAAGGTAAATGTAATAATAAATGGACAACAATTTCACTTTTATCACAAACTCCATAACCTGCGACTTCTCGTTACGCACCAATTCAGTTCTCAAAAGAATAGCCAGGGCCTAGAATATCGTCTTCGAGCGGCAGTTTTCGACGTCACTTACTGTGAACAGTAGCAGTCCTCCTCTTGATTTCGACCTGATCAACAATTCCATCGCTCTCCTTATCTTGATGAGCGGTCATATGTCTAGTGAGATGGTGTCTCTCGCGGAAACTCTCGTCGCAGACAGGACACCTGAGCTTTTCCTCTCTCCTCCTCCTCGCCGCCTCAGCCATATTCTCATTCTTGTGATGAGAGCGCATGTGATAGACCAGGTCGGAGGTCATACGGAACGATAGGTTGCACTTGGCGCAAACGTTTTGCGCCGGTAAAGTCAGAGCTGCGAACGACGGTGGCAGGAGGCCGGCCACCCCAGCGGCCGTAGCCAGGAACCTCGGCCTGGCAAGAGCGTCCGCCATCGGCGGGAATACGGAGATGGGATTGTAAGAAAGGTTGGGGTAGACCTGCGGAAGGTCCGGTCGGAAAGCGGATACCTTCGGACTGGGTACTTTGGGCGGTTGAGCGATCTGCGGGATTTTTAGGTTCTCCAGCAGCCCCGTCTGACCGGCCTCTGCTCCCATGGTCAGAAAGGGATACGCCATCTTGGTGGGGAATGGCGCATACTTGTAGCTCGTCGCCCCGGGCAACGACACCACCGGCGGACTGACGCTGCTTTGATAACTCGCGCGATCATCCGGCGATATCGATGACCTCGGTGAGGCTTGACCGTCATCGTTGAAGCCGTTTCGCTGCCCGACCAGATTTACCTTCGTAAAGGCACTGCGGGATTCACCGTGACGATCGGTCGTGGGGATACTAGTCTCGTAAACCTTCGTGCAGGATAACACCGACGAATTCGTCGATTCTGGACAGGTCAACATAGACTGATGATGACTGATAAAAGTAGGCGGACTCGGAGTTTTCTGAAGTCGACCACTGACCGGCGCGTATCTCCTTGCGTCAGAATCTGGGGAAAGTCCTGGCAAGGTTGGCGTCATGGTTCTAGGCGATACGTACGGCGGACTCAGCGAGTTTTCCGTGCATTGCAACAATCTTCTTCTCTCCGAACCATCGGTATCGTTGTCGTAATGCTTGATAGTGAGATTCTGCGGCAACCTGTCAGCGTCCAGAACATTGTCAACGGAGATGTCGTCTCGCGGACGATCCTTCCGGCCGGTTATCAATCGTAATTTTTCGTTCTGACGGCGCGCCAGGTTCTCATC
This sequence comes from Monomorium pharaonis, assembly GCF_013373865.1. Classification (NCBI taxonomy): domain Eukaryota; kingdom Metazoa; phylum Arthropoda; class Insecta; order Hymenoptera; family Formicidae; genus Monomorium; species Monomorium pharaonis. The sequence goes on from NC_050471.1 coordinate 9,154,336, forward strand.
GGGTGCCACGAGGAAGGCGACGTCGAAGGAGCGTTTGTTAGTTCGTTGAAGGGGGTACGAAGCGTCAGGCGTGACGTCGCTGATGGACGCGGGGCACGCCGACGTCAGTGCCGTCGTGGCTGGCGTCGAGGTCGCGGGGGTGGCACGGTCGATGCCACCCGTGCGATCTTCCATTGTCATCCTGCTCGCTCCGGATGATCGACCTACGACAATGACGGTGAGTAGACAGTGAGTGTTAGAACGTCGCAGCGACGCGAAGTGATTGATTGACCAAAATTCGATACACTCTGCCCAGATGTCCTACATTCGAGAAGCATAAATTGGAGCAAAGCAAAAGATTGATCGCCGAGATAATTGAAGAAAGTTAAGGCATGATATTTTCTTCTTATTTACATTTAACGTAAAATAAGATCTTTACATTTGACATGACGAAATAAGTTTTTAAAAATGTTCTAATAATTACCATTAGAAAAATTAAAGTCATATACTTATAATAAAAATATAATATTTTTAAAGTTAACTGAGAAACATGTTATAATTAAATTTTATTTTAAAAAACCGTTAATAAATTTGTATTACAATACAATTTATTACAAATTCTTATATAGTTCATATATTATTATTTATCATTTGTATAAAAATGCAAAAAAATTAATTTTAGAAATTTCTTTATATGGAATAAAACAATAAATAAAAAACATTCTAATGGTATAAAATCGTGTTTAATTGTAACGATATTATTTTATAAATTTTTGCTATTAATATAGTTTTTTTTTCTATAACGTCTCTTTTTAATAATAATGTCATAAAAATTGATAAAAACTAATTTAGATTAATATATAAATAAGAACAGATTTTTCATGGCACGCCTGTCCATAGTGACAACGATACCATCTCAAGTAACAAATAAAAATAAAAAAAATTTCTAAAAAAAAAGTCCAAGATTTACATACAAAACTTTTAACGCTACTAAAAATGTTAATCATTTATCTTAGACATTTTTTTCTACTACATTAAATACAATCATATAGATAACAGAGCAGTACCTACTTACCAGATTATGATAGCAAGTGTTTTCTCCTAAATACACGCGGTCTTCTAAATACGCGGTCTGTGAGCTACACTAGTTGGACCACGTTTCCCATACCTCAAGCTGGATCTTCTTCGATCTTCTCTAAGGCATCAAATTACACTTTTTCTCACAAGGCTATCTCGCCAAAACCGATCTTTGCTTGCACGAGAGTCCGAAATAAGCCACAAAGAACAAAACCAACACCCCCTAACGGACACACCGATTTGGTGTACAGTCCGGGGTGTACTAAAGTGGCGAACACTCAGAGCCGTATCGGCGGTTCGCGTTAAAATGAGGATGCTGTTCGCGCATCCCCCGTATTTAGGGGTAGCCGTCGCGTAGGGTAGCGCGAGCGTGGCAGGTGGAGGCGCGACGAGGGTGGCACTGGCCAATGGCAGTATCTGCAGCTTTATACGGGGGTGGAGCGTAGCAACGGGGTGAACATATTCGCTCGTCGGGACGCGTCTGCTAGCACCGTCCAGACCACGCCTACATATTTCAGGTTCGACACATGTGCCTGGGATCGTCGTCGTCGTCGTCGTCGTCGTCGTCGTCGTCGTCGTCGCCGTCGTCGTCGCCGCCGCCGCCGTCGTGGGCTCTTGCCACCCCCTTCCTCATCGCCCGACTGCCTTACCCTCTCCGCGTTGCGCAACGCGTACCGCAGAATCCCGCTCTGCCAGGGCGGTGAAGATGACGGCGGGGGAGAGGGATACGACCGGGGACTGTAATTCAGCCTGACAAACGATCTTGAATATTTTTAACGCCCGCGCCCCGATCTCCGCTACTTTTTTATGGCCGACTCGCGGCTATATTGGACGTTCGGCAGACGACCCGGGTCTTCCGATGAAGATACGACGATGGTAAAGAAAATCGTTTCAAAAACGCGAATATAAAATAGATAAAGATGTTACTTAATAAGACAAAAAATAGAAACTTTAAAAATTGATTGATTCAAACAAATTTTACATATTAAAATAAACTGATTGATGAAGAAGTTACTTTGTATATTTTTACATATCGTTTTATTTTTATTTGTAATACTACTGTAATCACACAGCCACACACACAAAAAAAGTGATCTGTCCTGTATACCAGACCCATGTATTCCCATGGATTTTGGCCTGCCGAATCCAAATCTGATGTCAGAATTGGTAGATTAGTTCGCTGTTTCGAGGAAACTTCAAAAAACATCAGCGAAAGTGTTCGTTTTGTGGATTTTCGAGCTTTTTTTGAGGTTTCCGGCGAAACAGCGAACCAATTGTGACATCAGATTTGGATTCAACAGGCCAAAATCCATAGAAATGGGTCTAGTATACAAGCCAAATCACTTTTTTGTATGACTGTGTCATTATTATTCTAATCATCTTCCTTCACAATTATAATTATAATATATTTTCGATTCTCCAAGTTCTCGGCTTACTTATAATTATTTTAAGACACTTACGTTTGCGCACTTCAAGTACATTTATTGAAATGCACCCTTGGGAATTATCTAATCATTTCGTGAGATTATGTACGCAAACCTCGAAATAAGTCAAGATGGGTGGCATCGTAGTTTCACGCAGGAAAAATAACTTCCGATACAAGTGGTGGATGCAGCAAGCAAAAACCCGCTACGGAGCCAATAGGCGATCAATCATACGCCGGTGATCTATTTTACCGGGCATGTGAGAGCCGTCGATTTCTTACGCGACTCCCGAGATCCCGGCAAATCCTAAGGGGAACGCCGCGAGGTTAAAGGACATTAACTTCTTGATTGAGTCGGCAAAAAGTTGTAATGACTTTTCGATTGGTGCTATCTCGCGCCCCGGCGAAGACTCGCAAACGAGTATTTACGAAAGAGAACATCTCAGTTTCTTGTATCTTATACACAGAGTGACTCAAAAACAAAGGATATTTCTCTTTTGTCCACAGATACTATAAATTGAACTAAGAGAAAAGTGGCAGTTGTCTCAGCGTTGAAAAATAATTCCTAAAAAGAGTTACCAATAAAAATTACAAGAATTTAGCAACTTGTAATAACAAAATTTATCTCTTTACTTTTAATAAAATTTTGTTATATTTATTATATTTTTATTGTAAAAACTCATGTGACGCAAGGTAAGAAACTTTCATGAAAGATTTGTTAACTAAAATTTTTTACTTAAATTAAGCTTAAAATCCTTTAGATCTCAAATTCGTCGTAGAACGTTTTAGATATCACTGGGAAAAAACATTGATACAACGCATTTGCATTATTATAAACAAATTATTATATTACGTCAAAATTCATTTCCGCATTAATAAAAAATAAAATTGAAGATTCAATATTAAGAGACAATTTCGGTGATAAGCTTGATTATATCGGCTCTCTTCGGCTCGATTCATGCGCGGAATAAATTAAACGATCTACCTCACGTGCAGTAGATAATATGGCATGCGATACAACCGAATCTAATCCTAACTTAGAGTCGTAAAGTCGAAAGAGTCATTACGACGACGTTACGTGTGACACGCGTCGCACGGCAGGGCGGCTATGAAACGTCTCTGTATCTTAGCGCAGCCATTCCTGGATTATAAACCATATTTATTGCCGATCATACAGGGTTATTCCCCGCGAGCTTGGAGAAATGTCGATATACTGATCTCTAATTCCATTTTACGCCTCTCTGTCTTGTCTCGCGTAAAACAGTATTCTCGCAGAAAGGCTTTATATTTTCCTTCTTTCCTTTCGTTCACAATAATATGTAAAAAGTGATAAAAAAAAGTAACACAGATGTGTATATCACATTTATAGTTTTCTTTCGTTTTTACACTTTAAATTATATATTTCAATAAATTGCGAATTGCTTGGTTCAATGTACATACTTCTATATATGTTATATTAAATAGTATATCTGCAGGAGAGTAATATATCTAACAAGGAAAGACTCTCTAGATGTCTACTTCCAACTTTAATGAATCTTAATAAGTTTATAAAAGGAGTAAAAATATTTGGTATGCATTCTTTTTATTAGCAAATATGTTTAAGAGATAAAATCAGCCTTCAAAAACTAAATAAATTTTTTAGCTATAAAAAATTAATTTTCATACAATTAGATTACAATTTCTGAAATTCTGTACATTTTATACATTTACAAACTTATCATGCTTCGTTTAAAAGTTATATATTATCGATAAAAAAAAATACATAATATTTTTACATATGACAAACCAACCAAGTTTCATTAAAATCAAAGAGAGAAATCGATTGAAAGTCTTTTCTTGTAAATAAGATATTGAAAAATAATTAATATAAATATTATAATATATGCTAGGTTTCTTCTTCACGCTACATTTGTTTTCTCTACCAACTTATTCTTTCCCTTCGACTATTCTCACTGAACTGTAGCGCGCAAACTGAAAATTTGTCTCGCTTGGTATGCATTCTAAATCGTCAAGTAGAAAAATACGCTGCGCGTGAGAATCGCACTTTGCCACCATCTGCCCATGTTATTTTGCAAATCGGCCAGAAAGAGCAAGTTTCGTGCCGCCTAATTCGACCAAGTTAAACGCACGAGCGGGCGAGCCGGCGGCGGCGCTCGACACGTGGCGGACACGCGTGAGCTGTTAGCACCGAGTGTGGGTTCGTCGAAGAGCACTTTAACATCGACAGTATCTGTTACGTGGGTCCACGAAAGGGACACCTTACATGACGCGTGTACTTCGGCTCGATTGACTCTTACACGGGAATTAATACGTCATCGGGTGAACATGATCACATATATCACATTGATTTATGTTACAAGAAAATTGCATGTCCGTTCCTTTTATTTTAAAGTTAATCAAAAAAGTATTCTTAGAATTATTTAATATTATCGATTAATTTGTATCAAATATTTTTTCACTTTCTCTTGTTTACATTCTCTTCATCGTATATTTATATTTAAAAAGTAAGTCATTCTGAAAAATTCTGAAAATGTTTTAATTGCATCGTTGGATATATAACATTCATGTAATATGAGCTCGTTAGCATAGTAAAAACATACTCCGTGAGTATTTATTTAAGCTTACTTTTTGGTATTTTTTGTGCCATGCTTTGTGCTTCGCGAAAGGAAGTAATGTCATCCGCTTTTCGCATCGCTGACGCGGCTGCGAGTGCACGCGCGTTTTTGTCGGGGGGGTCGCATAGTGATAAATATGCAGCCGATGCAGTTGATGAGAAAAGGTCGTTTATCAATCACCCATTAACGCAGCCCCGCCGAAAACCTGCTCGCTCCTGAGCCATATTTCACAGAATCATCGCGATTCCCTTCCGGCCGCTTTGGCCGCACGTTCGGTTTTCCATTAAAATTCACTATCCATGTTGTTCAAAAGCAAGCAACGCGTAAAAGCAAAAATTTAAATCACTGAAAAGACATTCAATCAATATACAAACTAGTGGCGAATTCATAACAATAACAATTCTCTTTCTCTGCAAAAGCATAACAGCAAACACAATAATTAATACAAAAAGAAATAGAATTCAACATTAAATATCTAAAAATAAAAATTTCAAAACTCGCGGAAATTTATATTTAAAATGTTATATGAAGCGCATTTTTATTTATATTTATTACTTCGATACCAACTACTTATATTTCTTGCTTTTTTTTCTTGCAGAATTATAAAGTGTCGTGTACGAGGAATAAGAAAATACAGTGAGAGATGAGGAAAGGTTAGTACTTCTTCAAGAATATATTATTATTCTCGAAACAGGGTGGTCTCGACCTGACAAATTGAACGTGCGATAAATTCAGAGGATTGTTGAAATAACTTGGCGTGGTGTACATACTCAGGGCCGCGAGAGGAGGGAAATTCCCTGAGATGAGAGAGTGCGGGAGATTTAGATTTTACGGACGTTTAGGCAATTCCTTAACTTATAGTCGGGACCATGCATACGAAATGAATCGGCTGCTGTTTAAACGCTCGCGTAATTTCGACCCGCCGAAACTCTTTCGAAGCGAAGCTGCCGTTAGAGCAAATTGAACGGACATTATCGGTGATACATATGGATATTCGTTCCAAATAAAAATGTTCCTTCGTATTCTCTAACGGCTTAACAATTCCAGATGCTTCCTTGAGCGACGATGGTTAACTTACTCCGCGCAATAGATACATTGCATTCGCGATGGGGGTCTCTTTGATAATGACGTCGTAGCCCTGCCCATATATATGCCACATCAAAATTATCAACGTACGCCATTCTTCCTCCGCTCTCGCGCCCCCTTATTCCCCCTATCTATCCGTCTATCTGTTCTACGAGAGAAGTTTGTCCCGCATTGTTGATATCGTCCCGACGATATCGAGTCGCGTTCTCTCTCTCTCTTTCTTTCCCTCCCTCTATTTCCCACCCTCCGCGATGGCTCCGGGGAATTTAATTCTATTCGGAGCACCGCCTAAGATGCCACCTTCGGCTCTTATCTCTGTGCACACGGTGGGTTGCGCGTGGCGGTTGCTTATGTGTTACGTGAATACCTTACCTAAATGCCGCCGCGGGAGAGACGTCCCTTGCGTACCCATTTCATGAGCCAGCTACCCCTCCCGCGATGCGGAGGGAAGGGAGGGGGGGGAGCTGACGGTACCGCAGCATCGCGCGAGGGAGTCAACCGAGGAAAATTAATGCGACTTCCAGCCGGGCGTTATCGGACGCCGCTATCTCGCGCCTCGACCGCGCGCCGTAAACGTGAGTCGCCTAGGCGAGAAGTTCCGGAATTTAAGCGACCGAGAGTCACGCCGAAAGTGCCGCGCGATCACTGGCTCTACGAGCGCGAACGGAGAACGTCGCGCGTTAAGAACACCGTGATATCTCGGGCCGTCTCTTTCCCGGCGAACAGTTGCGTCTGTTTTCGCAACAGTTCTGTGGTGAATCTAATTCGCTCCATTCGTTTCAAGTTTTAATGAATATTAATGTCGTATGTAATTACAATTATAATTTTATATGTGCGAGAGACAATCAGTTCGTATTAATTCTTATGGCTTATCCTAAAACGTCTTGAAGTACAATGCATTCCGTCGACGACTGCATCTGTTGTCAGAGAGCTACGTCTATCGCCGCTAAGACCGGGGGTATAATGGAACGAAGAAATTAACGGGAAGGTACTAAGCTGCTCGTTTATCATAACGATGACTCGGTAGACGGAAGCGCCATGTGCTCTTAAAAGCATTCTGTTAACGCCGGTTTAATTCGTATTGATGATCCCAGAGAGAAGAAAAAGATGGGCTGACATGTATCGACATAATCGCGCGCTCGTTATATTTACATTGCAATTGCAAATAAAGCTCGTGATATTTCTATAAAATGCAATCGATCTCTACGTCTAATTAATGATTTATCGTGATTAACATGTAAATATAATGATCCTCTTATCATTAATTAAATTTTATCAATTATATGTATGCGTAGTAAAATTGTACTATATTCATACTTTTTTTTATTTCCCTGCAATGATTAACAATTAAAAGTCGATATATTGTTACATTACGTTAATCTTATAATTAAATTTTGAACGATTATAGGGTACAGTGAGTAATTATGACCAAATAAAAGAAATTCATTAATAATTACGAATTCCCCATTCTCTTCATTAACATAGGTGCGATTCGCGTGACGTAGGTCAGAGTACGTGGCAACCCCTTAACAGTTTCACGAGTATATTTGCCAAAATCTTATCCGGCTATCGGGGGTCCGTCGGTCGGTTGACTCTCCCCTTTTCCTCCCCTTCGACGACGGCAGGAGTCGTCGGCCGTAGATACAGTGGATGGCGGAGAAAGGTTGGCTCTGTGAGGGAAGGTGAATGGTAGGAGGAGGGAGTTATTAGAATGGTCCGGAAAAGATGGCGCGGAGTCGCTCCGTATTTTTATACTGTATGGCCGCTGCTTTGCATAATCCCGCACTTAGCTCGCTCGTCCCGAGATGCCGGCTCGCGCGCGCTATGCAGATCTCTCCTCCGCGCTGAAAACCCGAACCTACCGAGCGTTTCGCCGTTCCGACGAATGATGGACGACGCCGAGAAACCCGCCGAGGGAGATCCACTCCTCCTGCGGCTCCTTTCCTCGGTGGACGACGCGTTCCAGTCGGAACGACGAGCGAAATCGCGCAATCATCTTTTTACTACAACGCGACGAAACGGATGTGGCTAATACCCACGCAGTTCGTAATGTTAAATGTTACAGTCTATCAAACCTTTAGCAGAAATTGTGTTAATTTATTCATCACTGAACATGTAAATTTAATTTATAAATTGGTTTTTAACAAAATTACATAGTTCGAACAATTATATGAGAAAAATATAAATATAAAAAAAGTTTAACTGAAAATTGAAAATATTAGACATAGAAAGTTTGAAAAAAAAATTTATAACTGTATGACTCAATTATTGATAAATCAACTCGACTATTTAAATGGTATCAACTTTTCTCAACACCAGGCTTCGCAACGAGGATTATTCTTTCCGAGAGAATAAACGAAAAAAGATTTCCATCAACTCTAAAGTGGCTTAAGGCACTTATTTATGCCACGCGAAACGGATGGACGGAGATACATCATGGGACTTCCTGAACCAATGTCGCGAAACATTTGTCACGACGTTCCACTTGCTCCAAGGATCAACTGCGAGCTCTCCGGCTGCTTGCACGAGCGGAGATGTCTCATTTGCACCGAGAAATCGCGTCTTTCCCTTACTGCCGTCCGCAGTCTCCCTATATCGCGTTGTCACGGCTTGAGAGAAGGAGAGAGAAAGATCGAGGGAAAGAGGAGTAAAGAACGCGCGACGTCATCAATCTTCGCGCGAAAAGACCCAGGACAAGTGAGACGTCGTTCCGGATCTCACAGATGCGACCTTGATTCTCTTCCGACATTCCCTAGAGGTACCGACGTAGATTAAGTCTGATCTCGCGAGTAATTTGTCCGAGTGTCTCAATCCTCGGCCGGTCCTCGACATGCTGGATGCCTCGGAAGCAGACGAACACCTGTGGTCTCCCGTATTCAAAAGAAATCATGGTGGTGTACCGATTTACGTTTCAATCTTTTCTATGCTTTACCTCGTATTGCATTATATTTATGTTTTCAACAGTAACTAATTTAAAAAATCCACAGTTTTTATTTGCATTTTGAAGCTGACAAGAACTTGAGAAATAAAGCACAATATTTTAAAAAGGTAACTTTATGTGCAATTGTATAATTATATAAAATAGTTTTCCAATTAACAGATAAATTTTTTGTTTTCAGTAAAAACTGCTTACATTAATACTTATAAAATGAGAATTCACATTTCCTTATATATATTTTTTTTTTTTTAACTAATTGCAAACAAGATGTAGACGCTTGTACGTATTTCACTTTAAGAAGCACAAAATGCTGAGAAGGGTTAAAACAGTAAAATAAAAACAACTAAATATTTATAAAATTACATGATTTAACTTTAGAAAGTAACAAAATTTTCAAATTATGTAAGTTCTTTTCGAAGAAAAAAATTCTTCCCGCAGAGCATAAAATTAAAAATATCCAGGGTCATAATATTATTTGAAACCTTAAAATTTCACGACATCAAATGCGGAATACTATTTAAGTCGCTTTGTTGCGAATGTTTATCTTTCTTGAGCACAAAACTCTATTTTTATTAGATCCAAGATGCATTTTAGTTATGAAAATGCGATATTATATAATGCAAAATTATAATTCGGTCGCGGCAATGAATAAATCCTATGCGCGAGCGAACGTACGGCAATGGCGAATTTTCAGAGATTGCTCGCGACCGAACGTATGCATGATCGGCTGCCGGCACATATGCTCGTTCATACATACATATGTATGTATCTCGACGGGATGCGTGAAGAACATCACATACGTCACTCGGTTTTCCTGCGACGGTCAGGTCATACATATTCCGCGACCGAGAACGGATCGAACACTCACACCCTTCTGACGTTTCGATTGGTGTCGGATTTTATCTGCGTACACGGCACTCTCTAGAAGTTCATTGTCAAAAGCAACTGAACGATTTAACGTTTGATTAAAACTGTTATTAATAGTAACTGTTTTGCGCTCAAAAAGTTTTTCTTTATACGAGTAATATATAATTATTTCAACCAGCGTTTACGCGTAAAATATTATATAAATAATATATATCAAGTGTACGCGATGTAAACTATGTAAATTATATTTTACGTCTGTGTAACCAATAATAAATCACAATAAATCATTGAAGATTCTGATTTCGTCAGAACAAGCGAAACTTATATTTACATATCACACAAAACAATCTCAATTACTTTAATAGACTTATTTACTTTCTTTTATACTATGCTATTTAATTATATTTATATTGCTTATATTGTTTGCAGAAAAAGTTTCGTGTAAATAATATATAAATAATCCACGTGATATTTACGACACAATCCTGTTTTCAACATTTGTACTCGAAAAAATGTTTCAAAATTGCGTTTATTGTCAGTACAACTATTACAATTAGTTTTCTATCGGGTTTAAAATTTCATAGCATTTCAAACATAACTCTGTGTATGTGCTTTTTAAGCCAAATTTTGTACCTCAAATCATGGTGATGAAACAGCCGTCTATAGATCGTAAATTCATAGAACATATTTCGCGAATGCATTTACACCCGAGCATATGTACAAGATATCAGATTTCGCTATCTCTTGATCCACTGATTGTCCATCGCCCCTAACAGCGCTGTCAGAAACGATCACGTTTGATCTTCGGGAGGCACCCTTGTCAACCTGATGTATCCCTCCTCGATTTTGTATCAATGTAACAGGTCTGTCATTTTTACGCGCAAGTATTGAACTCCAATGTCCAAGAAGACAGATAGAATTCATCTCTCAAGGAAGAATGTATCATTTACATCTACATAGACAGATAATTTTCAGTTGACTTCCGATGCTCGCTTCGCAAAGAAAAAGTTTGCAAAATTCAACGAGTCCTCGAATGTCGCATTCTATTAGATTTTCCTTTTTTTCACCGAGAAATCCATTTAGCGGTTTATCGTCTGCGGGAACAAGGACGGCCACCAGTTGGTGGCTGCTTAGTTTCCGAAGGTTTACGCGCAGCATCCCGGAGGCAGCGAGTGAGACGACGCTCGGTCACGGTGGATGCGCCAGGCTCTCCGGGAGATGCCGGGGTATAAAACCTCTGGCCCGTTGCGACGGTCACGTTACGAAAGGTATGGCGGGCCGGAGGGGCTTTTGGAGTAGGGTTGAAATCCAGAGCATACCTTAGTTGTCCGCTCGTAAAGCAACCCCGTATGCCTGGGAGTGCGTGCCGGAGCTATCTCTTTCTCCGTTACGTTCCGTCTCGGCGATGCCGGATCTCTCTCCGTCTCCTTCCCACTCGCTTTACGTCTACGTCTACGCGGAGTGTTTGTTAAACGAGGAGGAATATGCATGAGGTAGGAGAAGAGAGCTGGCGGCGAAGTTATGCTACGGTGATCTTAACGGTGGACACGACCTTAAACATGTATTTACGCCGCGCTGGAAATGCGATAATCAGAGAAAGAGAGAGAGAGAGAGAGAGAGAGAGAAAGAGAGAAACTGTCCAAAGACAGGAGCCAGCAACGGCTCGTGTACTCGTAAGCTTTACCACTTTAGAGCAAATCTCCAGGACACCCACGAAGCCGTGTGAACCCTCTCGCGACACTAGACTTTATACGAAGAAAAGAAACATTTGTGGAACAGATTTCTTGATAATCAGCAGATTTTACACAACTCCTCATTTGCGATAATAATTATACGACGAAACATCTTTCATACTTGAAATACTGAATTATATCGACCCTTGGAACAATCAGGAATTAAATCTATTGGATCATCTCCTAATCTCTTCCTAGCAAATCGCATATAAATTAACTCGCATACAGATTTATCGTAATCTCAAAGCAATCTTTCGATGATATTCGAGATAAAAGAGGTCCGCATTCGACAGGTGAAGGCGTAACAACCGATCACGGTATCTCGATCGTAGATTGCGTGTTTCTGTCACATGGGGATGCAGTGGCACTGGATACCGCCTGCCGAAGAACTCGACAGCATATTCTCGTAAACATGCATCACGGGCGTACACGAGTATGCATATACGTAGGACATATGGTGGTTAGCACGGTGCTTGGACCCCCATGAAGCGAGAAGGGCCTCGCTGAGACTTCTGGGGGCTTTCACCCCCTCGCAGTACCACCGCGACCAGCCACCCCCTTCCCTCCGCTCAAGAGTCCTCATGAGTTTTCAATGAGATTAGCGGCCCATCTGTGCCGAGACCGACCCCATCGTCATCATCGACCATGGACAAAGCTAGTCAACCTGCTCACTGCCCGTGCGTTCTCCACGGGGTTCGCTACCGTTCTCTCCCTGTCTCTCCCGGCTATTCGGTGTGTACACCGTACATGCACTTGCCGCACAAACTCATCTCCGCGCTTTTGCCCGTCTCCATGTTGCGTGACGATTATAGAAAATACCAGGTTTTTAGCCACCCAGCATCATATGGTCGCATTTAAAGTCGTCATTGACCACATCTCTATTTGAACGTCTTTTAACTCTGATTAGAATTCTTTATTACATAGCGGATATTTAAAAAGCAAAAGTATTTTTAAATTTCAAATTTAAAGTACCAATTTTTAACTCTGACTTGTGCGTAGAGAAAACATTCTAAAAGCTCTTTACTTTTCTTTATTTAAACAATGCTTTAACTAATTTTCAATCGACTTTTCCAGAGATTTTATTAAACGCCATTTATATAAACATATTCACAATCTTTCAGAGCATTCAATTTTCAATATTTTTAAATTAATCTTTATAGTTAAATCGTATAATAGAACAGCCTATTTTAAACTAAATAAAAAAGTAAATCACTGTATTGCTGAATGTATTTCTGCAATATTGTCCGAAATTTTTTTTATATTTCTATTCAAGACAAAAATATATAGCTAAAATGCATTCCGGTTGTAATGGCGAGCATTGAGTAAAGCCGCAAAGCAGACCGATTAAGGAGCGAAATGGTATCGATCCCGCGCAAGGGGGTACCAGGGGGGCTTCGGATCTGGGTCCATGGTAGCCCATATGGAGCCTGCCCAGCGCATATGTTACGACAACGCCGCTAACGACCTGCCTTGGGCCTTCGTAATGCTAAACTGCGGTTCGATCCGCACCCCATGAAACTAAGTAACCATTCGATTGTCATTGGTAAATAGGTAATCATGGCAGCATCGAGTCTCCTTAGGATGCGCGGATTTCTGCTTTCTCGATCATAAAATGTCCCCGATTTAATCAATACCCTATTTCGGCAATACTTCTGTATTTGCGAAACAGAAGAATATATTCAAGTTTGTTTTTATATCTAAATTTTGCAAAGTTACAAATTGCGTACACTTTCAAGATAAGTTAAAGAAGCACAAACAGATATCTGAAAAATTCGATTAAATCTCTATATAATTTCTAACAGAGCGCGTTTTACATCAATTATATAAATATATAAATCATTTAAAAATTCAGAACACAAACGTCTACATCTTTTACACCCAATATATCGTATCTATATAAATCCTATTTGTTTATATTCTTTATTCCTTTCGTCTTTAATATTCCATATTATAAAGTAATCGTGAAGCTAACATGTTAAAACGTTCGATGTTTGACATTGCAAGAAAGTAACCGAAGGGAGAGTCTAAACACTTTGGCCAAGTAAAACCCCGTGACAATCCTACCAGCCACCCCCCGGCTTTTTTTGCCAACCTGCAAGGCTAAACGAGTTATGTATTATGCCAGGGGATGGCCAAGTGGGGTGGACTACTCAATACCAGGTTGTATGTCCTGGTCGTGCCATCTGGCGCGCTATTATACGAGTATTTTAATTTAATTAACTCAGCTCGCGCATCGATCGATCGATATTATCGGCGCTCGCGCGCGGATTAAGCTTGTACGTGGTCGGTCGACGATTTCGAATCTGCCGTTTAATTAGGATTTCGGGCGTCGGTGCGAGCAACAGATTTTATGGAAACGAACCGCGTTCCTGGTCCGCCGAATCAGGCTGTGACACAATCGACCGTTTATTTCAATACTTTTCACTGTTGAGCAAACGTCACGCATTCGGGAAATCCCTTTCCCAATGGTAGCAATGATTTCGTGGATATGCGAACACTTATATTATTGCGTTACGATATGTGTTTACTATTAATGTTGTGGAAAGATATATCTATCATATTATATTTAGTAAAATCTAAAAGTTGATCTATTATTATTATATATATTTTTGTCCCAATAGGAATAAAAATAATTTTTTCATTACGTCGCGCGCAGATTAATAGAAAAACCCTAATAGAAAAGTCTAAGCCTTCTATATATTCATGAAAATTTGTAATATTCAAGTTAGCGTATTTTTTTAAGCACCGTGAAAGCACCGATTAAAATTTGTTATTTTGATATTA